>NW_027453395.1:2500-22500 GCF_964194025.1 Convolutriloba macropyga | reverse complement strand
ATTAGCAAAATTATTTGGGTACATCCCAGCAGAACCAATTGACCTTTTTACTTGATTGACATGAGTATCAAAAGAAGTCGGAAGAAAAGACCACTAATTTTGGAAATGCTCGAAGTGAGCTCATATAAATTAAAGTTACGGCCATTACCACTGGCAAACAATTATTTTGAAAAAAAACAAAGCATAATCATGAAATTGTTCCTAGAACAAACTGCAAACAAAACAAATCCTTGGTCAAATGAAGGAGACCGCAAAAACACAAAAGAAACCAGTCAATGATATGGTTATTGCCAGCAGTCTGTTACCAATCAGGTCCAATGTTGCAACGCAGCTGTATTTACCAACCAGATCAGCTATAAATCGGACGCTAAACCGCCAAAAGGCGTCTGAAAGCGTACAGTAGCCGCCATTTGTAGACAGACATTTTCAACTGAAAAATATATGTTGATGGCTTTAACTTCTTTCCTGTTTTTCAATCTCCTAGCATTTCGAAAACTTTTTCGACCAGGTTTTTTTCTAGTGGTTTTGAATAATTACATAGAAATAACATACAAAACTTTGTCCGAAACTAAATCTCAACCACAGTGAACCTGACTCACACAGATTCTATCAAGATAAATCGGCTTATGAGTCAAAACTCATAGAGTCACGGCATATGAGTCAAAAACAGCAATTTAACGACTATATAGCAATTGGATTTAACGAGTGGCTAACTCAACCAGCAAGGAGAAGATTAACTGACATTAGAGAAAAATTCAGAGATAATTTGATTCAAAAGTATAAATTGATTAAATAATATTTGAATTCAGAATATGCAGACAAAAACACCAGCATTTAAAGCTCATTCCAGATGAAAAGTATATACACCATTAAATAGCATTAGCACAGGCAAATCTTTTTACAAAAGAGGAAGTGTTCGCGATTAACAAAGAAGAAATAGGAAAAAAAGCAAAATCTCAAATAAGATTTGCCCATTTTGAGGCAAACGAAACGTCCTTCAGTATATACGCAGCATGAAGACCGAAGACCCCTCATGAAATATGACAAATTGCGTGTCATCGGTGAAAACTAATGTTTTATGTTGTGAATAATTGTCTCAACGTGTGTAAAAAGCATTGAAATCAGCAACACTAACATAGGAAACTCACGAATACGACCCAGTAAGCGCTTCAAAAAAATCTGACACCTTAAAACACATTAAAAGCGAAAACAGGCGGAATAAACGACAACGAACAGGTAATTAGTATAGTGATTTCATTATGTAGACTGATTTTACCTCTACTGAAGACAAATTGCAGAAAAAATTGAACGAATATAAAGAAGGAGCACGAATTACGAGCGGGATGAAGCAACAAATTTAGCTTCTGAAACAAATGGAAAACAAACAACCTGTTCTATCTCATGAAGCACTGTACAAATTTGGACCCTATTTACTTAGCATTGCAGGCATCACAGGTAAAAAAAAAACATCTCCTGGCCCGATTCATTGTTCGCAATAGCGCAGCTCTTGCAGTCAAAAATGCAAATTATTCGCATAACGGAAAAACTCTCGCAAATTATTCGCATAACGGAAAATTGCTTGTCAATTTTCCGCTAATTTTTTCCTGTCAATAGATTTATCCCTGAAAAGAAACAAATGCTTGTTTTCTTGAAATAGGCAAAATGTGGTACGTTGACCTGATATATGCAAATTTAGTTATAACGATTCAAATAATTTGAATTGTTTTTGGGTGCTGTCTATCTTTAAGATCTGTTCACACATACCCGGGTTGGAGTCCCAGTGAATCCCATCGATGGATCATAGAAATTTCATAAAAAGTCCATCGATGGGTCATCGATGGTTCCTTACAACTTTTTCTCTGATCATAGAAAATCCATCGATGGGAAACCTCTGATTTTCACTGGATCATAGAAAATCCATCGATGGGAAACCTCTGATTTTCACTGGATCATAGAAAATCCATCGATGGGAAATCTCTGATTTTCACTGGATCATAGAAAATCCATCGATGGGAAATCTCTGATTTTCACTGGATCATAGAAAATCCATAGATGGGAAACCTCTGATTTTCACTGGATCATAGAAAATCCATCGATGGGAAATCTCTGATTTTCACTGGATCATAGAAAATCCATCGATGGGAAACCTCTGATTTTCACTGGATCATAGAAAAATAGGTCGAAAAAACGTCAAAAATAGGTCGAAAAAACGTCAAAAATAGGTCGAAAAAACGTCAAAACTGATTGCAAAAACGTCAATAATAGGTCGAAAAAACGTCAAAAATAGGTCGAAAAAACGTCAAAAATAGGTCGAAAAAACGTCAAAAATAGGTCGAAAAAACGTCAAAACTGATTGCAAAAACGTCAAAAATAGGTCGAAAAAACGTCAAAAATAGGTCAAAAAAACGTCAAAAATAGGTCGAAAAAACGTCAAAACTGATTGCAAAACCGTCAAAAATAGGTCGAAAAAACGTCAAAAATAGGTCGAAAAAACGTCAAAAATAGGTCGAAAAACGTCAAAAATAGGTCGAAAAAACGTCAAAACTGATTGCAAAAACGTCAAAAATAGGTCGAAAAAACGTCAAAAATAGGTCGAAAAAACGTCAAAAATAGGTCGAAAAAACGTCAAAACTGATTGCAAAAACGTCAAAAATAGGTCGAAAAAACGTCAAAATTAGGTCGAAAAAACGTCAAAAATAAGTCGAAAAAGACGTCAGAACTGATTGGAAAAACGTCAAAAATAGGTCAAAAAAACGTCAAAAATAGGTCGAAAAAAACGTCAAAAATAGGTCGAAAAAGACGTCGAAAGTGATCGGAAAAACGTCAAAAATAGGTCGAAAAAACATCAAAATTGATCGGGAAAAAGTCGAAAAGGCAACGAAAAAAGCCAACAAGAACTCAGCAAATGCTACAAGCAAAGCCGATGGCTTTGTCTACAAACTTTTCCTAAACTCTGGCTGAAAACATATCTATAACACTGAATTGGCCGAAAATAAGTACAAATACATCGACAAAAAACATTTTATAAATTAACGAAAATCAAAATAGTGTCTTCGTATTTGGAATATAAAGGCAGCAGAACAATTTTTTTTTGTTTTTGACCCGCAGAACGACCAAAACATTTTTTGAATTTAAATGCAATGAAAGTATGAATGCTTTTTTGGGTCAAAAACGAAAAAATGTTAAAAAGTAATAAGACAACTACAACATAAAATAGGGCATCGCATTCGAAATATAAAGGCATCATTTTGAACATAATTTTGATTGCAAAGAAAAAAATGGAATCTGTGTGCCGTTATGTAAAATTTTTTCTACCCCGCTGATTGGGTGTAGACAATATACAAAAACCTGTCGTTTAGATTTGACCATTTTATTTTTTAAGAGAAACCAACACATACTGCAACAAATACCGAAAACTAACGATGGCTGCACTTAAGTCATTAAAATGAACCCATATTTCTTGATTGCAAAGAAAAAATTTGAGTGTGTTCTCTTAAATAGATAATTGTTTTCTACCCCACTGATTGGGTGTTGCCAATAAACAAAATTCTGTCGTTTAGATTTGACCATTTTGTTTTTTAAAAGACACACCTAAGAAACGCTGCCTCGAAGATTGAGTGCTGTTAAGAAAACTTGCTCCTGGTGATATAAAAATTAAATATTTTCAGAGAACTTCCTGAGTCTTGCCTCTCTCGTTGAGTGCAATTAGGAAACGAGGAAGACCATTACTAAATTTTGAGACATAAATCTACCTCGCTGGTTGAGTGTAGAAGAGAAACCAACACATACTGCAACAAATACCGAAAACTAACGTTGGCTGCCCTTAAGTCATTAAAATGAACCCATATTTCTTGATTGCAAAGAAAAAATTTGAGTGTGTTCTGTTACATAGATAAGTGTTTTCTAACCCACTGATTGGATGTAGCCACTATACAAAAATCTGTCGTTTAAATTTGACCATTTTTTTTAAAAGACACACCTAAGAAACGCTGCCTCGAAGATTGAGTGCTGTTATGAAAACTTGCTCCTGGTGATATAAAAAATAATTATTTTACGAGAACTTCCTGAGTCTTGCCTCTATCGTTGAGTGCAATTAGGAAACACGGAAGACCATTACTAAATTTTCAGACATAAATCTACCTCGCTGGTTGAGTGTAGAAGAGAAACCAACACATAATTCAATAAATACCGAAAACTAACGATGGCTGCACTTAAGTCATTAAAATGAACCCATATTTCTTGATTGCAAAGAAAAAATTTGATCTGTTACATAGATAATTGTTTTCTACCCCACTGATTGGGTGTAGCCAATATACAAAAATCTGTCGTTTAGATTTGACCATTTTATTTTTTAAAAGACACACCTAAGAAGCGCTGCCTCGAAGATTGAGTGCTGTTAAGAAAATTTGCTCCTGGTGATATAAAAATTAATTATTTTCAGAGAACTTCCTGAGTCTTGCCTCTCTCGTTGAGTGCAATTAGGAAACACGGAAGACCATTACTAATTTTTGAGACAAAAATCTACCTCGCTGGTTGAGTGTAGAAGAGAAACCAACACATACTGCAACAAATACCGAAAACTAACGATGGCTGCACTTAAGTCATTAAAATGAACCCATATTTCTTGATTGCAAAGAAAAAATTTGAGTGTGTTCTCTTAAATAGATAATTGTTTTCTATACCACTGATTGGGTGTAGCCAATTTACGAAATTCTGTCGTTTAGATTTGACCATTTTATTTTTTAAAAGACACACCTAAGAAACGCTGCTTCGAAGATTAAGTGCTGTTAAGAAAACTTGCTCCTGGTGAGTGATATAAAAATTAATTATTTTCAGAGAACGTCCTGAGTCTTGCCTCTCTCGTTGAGTGCAATTAGGAAACACGGAAGACCATTACTAAACTTTGAGACATAGATCTACCTCGCTGGTTGAGTGTAGAAGAGATACCAACACATACTGCAACAAATACCGAAAACTAACGATGGCTGCACTTAAGTCATTAAAATGAACCCATATTTCTTGATTGCAAAGAAAAAATTTGAGTGCGTTCTGTTAAATAGATAATTGTTTTCTACCCCACTGATTGGGTGTAGCCAATATACAAAAATCTGTCGTTCAGATTTGACCATTTTATTTTTTAAAAGACACACCTAAGAAGCGCTGCCTCGAAGATTGAGTGCTGTTAAGAAAATTTGCTCCTGGTGATATAAAAATTAATTATTTTCAGAGAACTTCCTGAGTCTTGCCTCTCTCGTTGAGTGCAATTAGGAAACAGGGAAGACCATTATTAAACTTTGAGACAAAAATCTACCTCGCTGGTTGAGTGTAGAAGAGAAACCAATACATACTGCAACAAATACCGAAAACTAACGATGGCTGCACTTAAGTCATTAAAATGAACCCATATTTCTTGATTGCAAAGAAAAAATTTGAGTGTGTTCTGTTACATAGATAATTGTTTTCTACCCCTCTGATTGGGTGTAGCCAATATACAAAAATCTGTCGTTTAGATTTGACCATTTTTTTTAAAAGACACACCTAAGAAACGCTGCCTCGAAAATTGATTGCTGTTATGAAAACTTGCTCCTGGTGATATAAAAAATAATTGTTTTACGAGAACTTCCTGAGTCTTGCCTCTCTCGTTGAGTGCAATTAGGAAACACGGAAGACCATTACTAAATTTTCAGACATAAATCTACCTCACTGGTTGAGTGTAGAAGAGAAACCAACACATAATTCAATAAATACCAAAAACTAACGATGGCTGCACTTAAGTCATTAAAATGAACCCATATTTCTTGATTGCAAAGAAAAAATTTGATCTGTTACATAGATAATTGTTTTGTACCCCACTGATTGGGTGTAGCCAATATACAAAAATCTGTCGTTTAGATTTGACCATTTTATTTTTTAAAAGACACACCTAAGAAACGCTGCCTCGGAGATTGAGTGCTGTTAAGAAAACTTGCTCCTGGTGATATAAAAATTAATTATTTTCAGAGAACTTCCTGAGTCTTGCCTCTCTCGTTGAGTGCAATTAGGAAACACGGAAGACCATTACTAATTTTTGAGACAAAAATCTACCTCGCTGGTTGAGTGTAGAAGAGAAACCAACACATACTGCAACAAATACCGAAAACTAACGATGGCTGCACTTAAGTCATTAAAATTAACCCATATTTCTTGATTGCAAAGAAAAAATTTGAGGGTGTTCTCTTAAATAGATAATTGTTTTCTATACCACTGATTGGGTGTAGCCAATTTACGAAATTCTGTCGTTTAGATTTGACCATTTTATTTTTTAAAAGACACACCTAAGAAACGCTGCTTCGAAGATTGAGTGCTGTTAAGAAAACTTGCTCCTGGTCAGTGATATAAAAATTAATTATTTTCAGAGAATGTCCTGAGTCTTGCCTCTCTCGTTGAGTGCAATTAGGAAACACGGAAGACCATTACTAAATTTTGAGACATAAATCTACCTCGCTGGTTGAGTGTAGAAGAGATACCAACACATACTGCAACAGATACCGAAAACTAACGATGGCTGCACTTAAGTCATTAAAATGAACCCATATTTCTTGATTGCAAAGAAAAAATTTGAGTGTGTTCTGTTAAATAGATAATTGTTTTCTACCCCACTGATTGGGTGTAGCCAATATACAAAAATCTGTCGTTCAGATTTGACCATTTTATTTTTTAAAAGACATACCTAAGAAGCGCTGCCTCGAAGATTGAGTGCTGTTAAGAAAATTTGCTCCTGGTGATATAAAAATTAATTGTTTTCAGAGAACTTCCTGAGTCTTGCCTCTCTCGTTGAGTGCAATTAGGAAACACGGAAGACCATTACTAAATTTTGAGACATAAAACTACCTCGCTGGTTGAGTGTAGAAGAGAAACCAACACATACTGCAACAAATACCGAAAACTAACGATGGCTGCACTTAAGTCATTAAAATTAACCCATATTTCTTGATTGCAAAGAAAAAATTTGAGTGTGTTCTCTTAAATAGATAATTGTTTTCTATACCACTGATTGGGTGTAGCCAATTTACGAAATTCTGTCGTTTAGATTTGACCATTTTATTTTTTAAAAGACACACCTAAGAAACGCTGCTTCGAAGATTGAGTGCTGTTAAGAAAACTTGCTCCTGGTCAGTGATATAAAAATTAATTATTTTCAGAGAACGTCCTGAGTCTTGCCTCTCTCGTTGAGTGCAATTAGGAAACACGGAAGACCATAACTAAATTTTGAGACATAAATCTACCTCGCTGGTTGAGTGTAGAAGAGATACCAACACATACTGCAACAAATACCGAAAACTAACGATGGCTGCACTTAAATCATTAAAATGAACCCATATTTCTTGATTGCAAAGAAAAAATTTGAGTGTGTTCTGTTAAATAGATAATTGTTTTCTACCCCACTGATTGGGTGTAGCCAATATACAAAAATCTGTCGTTCAGATTTGACCATTTTATTTTTTAAAAGACATACCTAAGAAGCGCTGCCTCGAAGATTGAGTGCTGTTAAGAAAATTTGCTCCTGGTGATATAAAAATTAATTGTTTTCAGAGAACTTCCTGAGTCTTGCCTCTCTCGTTGAGTGCAATTAGGAAACACGGAAGACCATTACTAAATTTTGAGACATAAAACTACCTCGCTGGTTGAGTGTAGAAGAGAAACCAACACATACTGCAACAAATACCGAAAACTAACGATGGCTGCACTTAAGTCATTAAAATTAACCCATATTTCTTGATTGCAAAGAAAAAATTTGAGTGTGTTCTCTTAAATAGATAATTGTTTTCTATACCACTGATTGGGTGTAGCCAATTTACGAAATTCTGTCGTTTAGATTTGACCATTTTATTTTTTAAAAGACACGCCTAAGAAACGCTGCTTCGAAGATTGAGTGCTGTTAAGAAAACTTGCTCCTGGTCAGTGATATAAAAATTAATTATTTTCAGAGAACGTCCTGAGTCTTGCCTCTCTCGTTGAGTGCAATTAGGAAACACGGAAGACCATAACTAAATTTTGAGACATAAATCTACCTCGCTGGTTGAGTGTAGAAGAGATACCAACACATACTGCAACAAATACCGAAAACTAACGATGGCTGCACTTAAGTCATTAAAATGAACCCATATTTCTTGATTGCAAAGAAAAAATTTGAGTGTGTTCTGTTAAATAGATAATTGTTTTCTACCCCACTGATTGGGTGTAGCCAATATACAAAAATCTGTCGTTCAGATTTGACCATTTTATTTTTTAAAAGACATACCTAAGAAGCGCTGCCTCGAAGATTGAGTGCTGTTAAGAAAATTTGCTCCTGGTGATATAAAAATTAATTGTTTTCAGAGAACTTCCTGAGTCTTGCCTCTCTCGTTGAGTGCAATTAGGAAACACGGAAGACCATTACTAAATTTTGAGACATAAAACTACCTCGCTGGTTGAGTGTAGAAGAGAAACCAACACATACTGCAACAAATACCGAAAACTAACGATGGCTGCACTTAAGTCATTAAAATGAACCCATATTTCTTGATTGCAAAGAAAAAATTTGAGTGTGTTCTGTTACATAGATAATTGTTTTCTACCCCACTGATTGGGTGTAGCCAATATACAAAAATCTGTCGTTCAGATTTGACCATTTTATTTTTTAAAAGACATACCTAAGAAGCGCTGCCTCGAAGATTGAGTGCTGTTAAGAAAATTTGCTCCTGGTGATATAAAAATTAATTGTTTTCAGAGAACTTCCTGAGTCTTGCCTCTCTCGTTGAGTGCAATTAGGAAACACGGAAGACCATTACTAAATTTTGAGACATAAAACTACCTCGCTGGTTGAGTGTAGAAGAGAAACCAACACATACTGCAACAAATACCGAAAACTAACGATGGCTGCACTTAAGTCATTAAAATGAACCCATATTTCTTGATTGCAAAGAAAAAATTTGAGTGTGTTCTGTTACATAGATAATTGTTTTCTACCCCACTGATTGGGTGTAGCCAATATACAAAAATCTGTCGTTCAGATTTGACCATTTTATTTTTTAAAAGACACACCTAAGAAACGCTGCTTCGAAGATTGAGTGCTGTTAAGAAAACTTGCTCCTGGTCAGTGATATAAAAATTAATTATTTTCAGAGAACGTCCTGAGTGTTGCCTCTCTCGTTGAGTGCAATTAGGAAACACGGAAGACCATTACTAAATTTTGAGACATAAATCTACCTCGCTGGTTGAGTGTAGAAGAGATACCAACACATACTGCAACAAATACCGAAAACTAACGATGGCTGCACTTAAGTCATTAAAATGAACCCATATTTCTTGATTGCAAAGAAAAAATTTGAGTGTGTTCTGTTAAATAGATAATTGTTTTCTACCCCACTGATTGGGTGTAGCCAATATACAAAAATCTGTCGTTCAGATTTGACCATTTTATTTTTTAAAAGACATACCTAAGAAGCGCTGCCTCGAAGATTGAGTGCTGTTAAGAAAATTTGCTCCTGGTGATATAAAAATTAATTGTTTTCAGAGAACTTCCTGAGTCTTGCCTCTCTCGTTGAGTGCAATTAGGAAACACGGAAGACCATTACTAAATTTTGAGACATAAAACTACCTCGCTGGTTGAGTGTAGAAGAGAAACCAACACATACTGCAACAAATACCGAAAACTAACGATGGCTGCACTTAAGTCATTAAAATGAACCCATATTTCTTGATTGCAAAGAAAAAATTTGAGTGTGTTCTGTTAAATAGATAATTGTTTTCTACCCCACTGATTGGGTGTAGCCAATATACAAAAATCTGTCGTTCAGATTTGACCATTTTATTCTTTAAAAGACATACCTAAGAAGCGCTGCCTCGAAGATTGTGTGCTGTTAAGAAAACTTGCTCCTGGTCAGTGATATAAAAATTAATTATTTTCAGAGAACGTCCTGAGTCTTGCTTCTCTCGTTGAGTGCAATTAGGAAACACGGAAGACCATTACTAAATTTTGAGACATAAATCTACCTCGCTGGTTGAGTGTACAAGAGATACCAACACATACTGCAACAAATACCGAAAACTAACGATGGCTGCACTTAAGTCATTAAAATGAACCCATATTTCTTGATTGCAAAGAAAAAATTTGAGTGTGTTCTGTTAAATAGATAATTGTTTTCTACCCCACTGATTGGGTGTAGCCAATATACAAAAATCTGTCGTTCAGATTTGACCATTTTATTCTTTAAAAGACATACCTAAGAAGCGCTGCCTCGAAGTTTGAGTGCTGTTAAGAAAATTTGCTCCTGGTGATATAAAAATTAATTGTTTTCAGAGAACTTCCTGAGTCTTGCCTCTCTCGTTGAGTGCAATTAGGAAACACGGAAGACCATTACTAAATTTTGAGACATAAAACTACCTCGCTGGTTGAGTGTAGAAGAGAAACCAACACATACTGCAACAAATACCGAAAACTAACTATGGCTGCACTTAAGTCATTAAAATGAACCCATATTTCTTGATTGCAAAGAAAAAATTTGAGTGTGTTCTGTTACATAGATAATTGTTTTCTACCCCAATGATTGGGTGTAGCCAATATACAAAAATCTGTCGTTCAGTTTTGACTATTTTATTTTTTAAAAGACACACCTAAGAAACGCTGCTTCGAAGATTGAGTGCTGTTAAGAAAACTTGCTCCTGGTCGGTGATATAAAAATTAATTATTTTCAGAGAACGTCCTGAGTCTTGCTTCTCTCGTTGAGTGCAATTAGGAAACACGGAAGACCATTACTAAATTTTGAGACATAAAACTACCTCGCTGGTTGAGTGTAGAAGAGAAACCAACACATACTGCAACAAATACCGAAAACTAACGATGGCTGCACTTAAGTCATTAAAATGAACCCATATTTCTTGATTGCAAAGAAAAAATTTGAGTGTGTTCTGTTACTTAGATAATTGTTTTCTACCCCACTGATTGGGTGTAGCCAATTTACGAAATTCTGTCGTTTAGATTTGACCATTTTATTTTTTAAAAGACACACCTAAGAAACGCTGCTTCGAAGATTGAGTGCTGTTAAGAAAATTTGCTCCTGGTCAGTGATATAAAAATTAATTATTTTCAGAGAACGTCCTGAGTCTTGCCTCTCTCGTTGAGTGCAATTAGGAAACACGGAAGACCATTACTAAATTTTGAGACATAAAACTACCTCGCTGGTTGAGTGTAGAAGAGAAACCAACACATACTGCAACAAATACCGAAAACTAACAATGGCTGCACTTAAGTCATTAAAATGAACCCATATTTCTTGATTGCAAAGAAAAAATTTGAGTGTGTTCTGTTAAATAGATAATTCTTTTCTACCCCACTGATTGGGTGTAGCCAATATACAAAAATCTGTCGTTCAGATTTGACCATTTTATTTTTTAAAAGACATACCTAAGAAGCGCTGCCTCGAAGATTGAGTGCTGTTAAGAAAATTTGCTCCTGGTGATATAAAAATTAATTGTTTTCAGAGAACTTCCTGAGTCTTGCCTCTCTCGTTGAGTGCAATTAGGAAACACGGAAGACCATTACTAAATTTTGAGACATAAAACTACCTCGCTGGTTGAGTGTAGAAGAGAAACCAACACATACTGCAACAAATACCGAAAACTAACGATGGCTGCACTTAAGTCATTAAAATGAACCCATATTTCTTGATTGCAAAGAAAAAATTTAAGTTTGTACTCTTAAATTGATAATTGTTTTCTACCCCACTGATTGGGTGTAGCCAATATACAAAATTCTTTTGTTTAGATTTGACCATTTTAATTTTATTTTTTAAAAGACACACCTAAGAAACGCTGCCTCGAAGATTGAGTGCTGTTAAGAAAACTTGCTCCTGGTGATATAAAAATTATTTTTTTTTTCAGAGAACTTCCCGAGTCTTGCCTCTCTCGTTGAGTGCAATTAGGAAACACGGAAGACCATTACTAAATTTTGAGACATAAATCTACCTCGCTGGTTGAGTGTAGAAGAGAAACCAACACATACTGCAACAAATACCGAAAACTAACGATGGCTGCACTTAAGTCATTAAAATGAACCCATATTTCTTGATTGCAAAGAAAAAATTTGAGTGTGTTCTCTTAAATAGATAATTGTTTTCTACCCCACTGACTGACTGTAGCCAATATGCAAAATTCTGTCGTTTAGATTTGACCATTTTATTTTTTAAGAGAAACCAACACATACTGCAACAAATACCGAAAACTAACGATGGCTGCACTTAAGTCATTAAAATGAACCCATATTTCTTGATTGCAAAGAAAAAATTTGAGTGTGTTCTCTTAAATAGATAATTGTTTTCTACCCCACTGATTGGGTGTTGCCAATAAACAAAATTCTGTCGTTTAGATTTGACCATTTTGTTTTTTAAAAGACACACCTAAGAAACGCTACCTCGAAGATTGAGTGCTGTTAAGAAAACTTGCTCCTGGTGATATAAAAATTAGTTATTTTTAGAGAACTTCCTGAGTCTTGCCTCTCTCGCTGAGTACAAGTAGAAATCACAAAATCACTACCCAATTCTGAGACCTTATCTACGCCGCTGAAGTAAAAGAATTTCCAGAAAAAAACAATTAGGTTTATGAGTGCTCGAAAACAGAACAAATTGGTATGGCGTAAATATCACACTGGTACAAATCATAGCATACAAAAATTTTCTTTAAGTCCTCAACTGGTTTTATGTCCTCATAATTTGATTCTTCTATCCGGTAATTGAAATTCTTAGTTGGACCAATTTCTTCAACAACGTCGAAAAACTTGATGAGTGCACAAACAGGTATTCCCTCTAAAGGAAATGAAATGAAGAACTGAATTTTTCCGTAACACTTTTGGTTGTTATGATTAAACTGCACAAAACTATTTGCACTTTTGCCTCTCTTATAAAGAGCTGAGTCAAAAAACGTTCGTCCCACTTTTTGACGGTTAAAAAATTGAGATTCCGGGTATAGAGATCGGGCGTCTTTAATTGAAGCTGTCTCCTCCATCTCTTTGTCAAAGTTCTCTTCATTATCTTTGTGTACTCCAGAAGATAAAACGTCATAAAACGGTCGGACCGATTCATTTTCTAGCTCAATTGTTGCGATTTTGTACTTCTGTAAAACTCTGCGGCAGACAATCTCGCACTCATTTACTGAGCCTGTAAACACTTCCCCTAAAGATCTGTTAGCTGCCTCGAATGACATTGCCGACGACGTGGAAAGGGGACCAAAGCGCTGAACCTGAGCTGAAAGATGCTTCAGTGAATGCATATTGATTGTTTCCATCCTTTTTCCCCCTCAAAAAACTCAACAACAAATATCGAAAATTAACGATGGCTGCACTTAACTCATTAAAATGAACCCATATTTCTTGATTGCAAAGAAAATATTTGAGTGTGTTCTCTTAAATAAATAATTGTTTTCTACCCCACTGATTGGGTGTAGCCAATATACAAAATTCTGTCGTTTAGATTTGACGATTTTATTTTTTAAAAGACACACCTAACAAACGCTGCCTCGAAGATTGAGTGCTGTTAAGAAAACTTGCTCCTGGTGATATAAAAATTAATTATTTTTAGAGAACTTCCTGATTCTTGCCTCTCTCGCTGAGTACAAGTAGAAATCACAAAATCACTATCCAATTCTGAGACCTTATCTACGTCGCTGAAGTAAAAGAATTTCTAGAAAAAAACAATTAGGTTTATGAGTGCTCGAAAATAGAACAAATTGGTATGGCGTAAATATCACACTGGTACAAATCATTGCATACAAAAATTTTCTTTAAGTCCTCAACTGGTTTTAGGTCCTCATAAGTTGATTCTTCTATCCGGTAAATGAAATTCTTAGTTGGACCAATTTCTTCAACAACGTCGAAAAACTTGATGAGTGCACAAACAGGTATTCCCTCTAAAGGAAATGAAATGAAGAACTGAATTTTTCCGTAACACTTTTGGTTGTTATGATTAAACTGCACAAAACTATTTGCACTTTTGCCTCTCTTACAAGCAGCTGAGTCAAAAAAGGTTCGTCCCACTTTTTGACGGTTAAAAAATTGAGATTCCGGGTATAGAGATCGGGCGTCTTTAATTGAAGCTGTCTCCTCCATCTCTTTATCAAAGTTGTCCTCGTTATCTTTGTGTACTCCAGAAGATAAAACGTCATAAAACGGTCGGAACGATTCATTTTCTAGCTCAATTGTTGCGATTTTGTACTTCTGAAAAACTCTGCGGCAGACAATCTCGCACTCATTTACTGAGCCTGTAAACACTTCCCCTAAAGATCTGTTAGCTGCCTCGAATAATACTGCCGACGACGTGAAAAGGGGACCAAAGCGCTGAACCTAAGCCGAAAGATGCTTCAGTGAATGCATGTTGATTGTTTCCATCCTTTTTCCCCCTCAAAAAACTCAACAACATTTTCACAAAACTCTGAGAGAAGTTCATCGGCTGATTGTATCTTTTCGTTCATGCTCGATTCTAATAAAAGCCTTATGCCACTCATGAAATTCAGTAACTGTTTGTACAAATTCGCGTTGGTTCGGTTTCTGAAAACAACAGGAGCGACATAAAAAGCCAATTGAAATGTTCATTAGCTTTAAATTGAGACAGTTCATCAAGTTTCCTTATTCCTCTAGTGTAAGCTATCATTTCCCGTGGACAAGAGAGCTGCTCGACTAGATCATTGACTTCTTTTTTGCATTGGCGGTAAGACTTTTGTTCAGTCGTCTCAAAATGTCCGGAAAAACACCAAGCAGGATGCAGTGCATGTAATCGATTGGAGCAGTCAAAGGTAATCCGTGTACAATGTTACTAAATGCACTTTTGCCTTTCACGCAGGCGACATTGATTCCATTTCTGTTCAGACAGTCAGCAAGAAGCACGTGGTTCTCATGGACTTCAGGCTCACGCAATTCGCCCACTTGGCCAAAAGGATAATAGGCGTGTGTACGACCAATTGTTTTACCCTCGACCAAGCAGACATTACAACCATAAAAACCATTGAACTTGTATATGTTCAGAAGATGGTGCTTTGCACCCAAGTCTGAGATCAAAAGACGGACATTGTATGAAATAGTTAAATCTGGGGTAGAGCAATGTATCGCACCAGAGAGTTCTGCGTGAACTTGATGATTAATTAGACTCCAATTGGGGTAACCACTTCCAACGAACAAACTCGCGAGTACTGTATTTTTTCGTGACATTCGTAAAACTGGTGGAAGATCTGCCACTTGGAGCCATATAGGCCAAAGCTCCTTTTTAACCGTCGACTTCTTTATGTTAACACCATCGGTGAAAAGGGCTAAATTAATGTTGATACTATTGTCAATAATTCTGACAGGTGGAGCGAGGTCAATGTTCAAATCACTTTCGGGACACTCCTGACGAAACAAACCATAGTCCAAAATTCGTTTGATGTTTCGTACTACAATTGAACCGATTTGAGCACGGAAACTTAAAACACAATAGGTACCTTTTTCGTCAGAATCATGAAAACGCTGATTATCAAAGAGATTATTCCTCATTTTTTTAAGAAAAGAATATCCAGTAGGTAACAAATTTTCTTCGGGTAAAACAGTATTGAGTAGAGTATAGAGCGAATTTGATGCAACATCCGATAAATTGAATCTACTACAAAACATTTCAGTCAAAGATACATCATCGTTTACTGTAATGCGGCTATTTTCATATAAATCTCTAGAAGGATAAACCGAATTTGCAACAAAAAATGATGGAACGTCCTCCAAATTTACAGCTGAGAAAGAAGGCGGTTCACAGAAACTATAGACTGGCAAAAGGGAAGAGCACATGGGGTTCCCATTGACTGTTATTTCCTTACTGCGATCATGACTGACCTCGGTTTCGCAAACGTTTGAACCACAGGCGTTTAATACTTCAAAGACCGGCTCCAAGTTTTCATCTTCTTTGATTTCTGAATTAGAGACTTCTTTATTTATCGGCACCAGACTTTGATTAGAAGATTGCACTTCCAAGGTAATTGTTGGATTGAATTGACCGCAAACGTCATCAAAGTGTTCCTATTGGGAGCGCTTCGATATTCGTTTACGTTTGTTTGGAGCTGGCACGTTATTGAGATCTTCCATTACACCAAAAGCCACCTCTCTTATTAGATCATCAACAGTTTCAGCAATAATTGACACAAAAGCGGCAGTTTTGCTCACAACAGCATTACAACTTCGACATTTGCATTGATTGGTAGCAAAAAAATCGTCTCCATATTTAACAAAAATCTCATCGCCTTTTTGGAGTTTTTTTTTAACACGAATTTGTACGATTCCAACGTCTGATGAGAAGTCGTACTCACAGTTGGGATCACAGTCAGAATTGATAGATCTAACAGTTCCAAAAAGAACAACGTTACAACCAGTTCGTTCAGATCTCATTATTGATAAGTCTGACACCCCATCTGGTATGCTTTTCAGGAAGCCCACAGGAGAACGCCGTAGAATTGTTCCGACTTTGATTTCGTCAGACGCAGAATACACCAAGCGATACCCAGCAAATTGATGGTGAACAATGGAAAAAACATTTTGCAGTTTCTTATAACTAGTACACAGAATCTCATACGTTCTTCTCCAAAGATCATCTTGTCTCAGCTTTTGATCAAATAATCGTTCGCTCATGGGCGTTATGATTGATACAGCTGGCCGGTCTTGAGTTTCAACAAACCTTTTTACTGCGTAGGCGTCACATTGAGACAGCACCACCCAGTCAACTTCTTTAGGTATCATTTGTAACTAAAGGATTACAAAATTTTATTTGCAAAACCAAAACGTTACCGCAAGTCCTGTCGAAAACCAGTTCTTTATCAAAACTAAAGAAGACTGACTATTTAGATCTGCTTATCGGAAAAAAGTTCAATTCAACACTTGTTTTTGAAAATTTCAAAAATAGGATAGTCAACATCTAGAACAGAAAGAGCAAAAGAGCAGCAAAAAGGTTTTTGTAACCAGGCTCTGTAACAAAACTCTCAATAACAATTATTAAACAACAAATATTACGAATTTTAGGGTGTCAAAACAGAGCGTCAAGCAGAACGAAGTAGCAGCACATTCAGACTGTTTCATATTAAGCAATTGAAAAGAAAAGACTAACATTGAGTAGAAACAGTTGTTTTTAGAACAAGATTCTTGACAAAGACCACCAATAATTGCCAACTGAAAACAACAAAGCAGAGATTTCAAGCAGCATATTTAGAATAGTTTATATCAAATAGCAAATGGAAATGAAAGGTCAGATTTTTGGCAGAAACAAAAAGTGGGAGTTTAGTAACGAGGCTTAGTTTTCATCCACATTAAAGTTTTGCGCACATTTATTCGTCATCGTTTTCGACAGATTCAACAACCGGATTGGAAGATCTTTTATCTTCAGCTGAAAGCTCATTTCCTCGGTTGTTTAAACTGATTTTGCCAACCTCATACATGTGAAGCCACCGTTCACCATACTTCAGTTGAAAGAGCTCTAAATACAAAACAACCAATTTTGCAATTAGTTGTAGTCAAAAAAATTGCACAGAATGCTTACAGATTTTAGGCACATGCTTCGTCATAAAAGTCTCGCTTCTCATCTACCAAAGTTTTTGCTAAAAAAGATTAAAGATTCTTTGATATCTTTAAAAAGACGACCAAATTTGCGTGAAAAAAAAGGAACAAAAACAGCTAAATTGTTCTCGCCAATGCCCAAAAGGAAGAATATCGAAAACTGATAAAAAGGAAACTAAAATTCTTACTCTTGTAGCAGTTTTTTCTTTCTGGAGAAAAATCTGATCGGCTTATTTTTGCTCTTTTGGGCGAGAGCATATGATTTTTCAGCTCCTCCCTCTCCCATAGACGCTTACTAGCGTTCCTAGCCAATGATTCCGGCGTTTTTCCTTTGGTCGTAGCCAAATCTTGACCAACATCTGGTCCTTTAGGGATTGGAATTAAGAGCTCTGAACTCTCATGGTGGGTTGGCTCCGGTAGAAGGACTCCTAATTCTCTAACAATATTAGTCAGGGTGTCTACACCCAACTTTAACGAGCCAACTACGTCTGTGAGATTTTCAACAGCTTCTTTTTCCTTGTTTTTCTCTACCAAGGCTTTCACTTGATCTGGTGTAAAGACCTTTCCTCTGCTCTTAAACTTTTTTGGATTTGCAGCAGTCAAACTGGTTCTTGTAACTGGTTGCCCCAATATTGGCTGAGAACGTGTGCAAGCTTCATCAACAGCATCCATGTCATCTACAATTTCGTCAATTTGCAGTGGCAGAGTTTCACTGAAATTTTCGTTTTCGTTTTCAACATCTTGCAGTGTCTTCTGAACCACATTGCCATCAATTTCGGGTAAAACATTTAATGTATTTTGACCACCACATCTTTCTCTTGCGTTGAAATCCAAAAGAGTTTCTAGCAGTGCTCTCTTGTGAATATATTATATCATTGAATGAAGAATGGAGCGATAGCTCCGGGTCCTAATCTAATGCCAGATCTAAGCTCAACCCAAACGGCTCGGGATTTGCTCGGACAAAATGCGTTACCTCGTGAGATTTTTTCGTTACGTAGAAAAGATGCCCTTGACACAACAATTTGGTCTTCCACACGTATGATTTAGTAACGGGGTGCAAGATATTGCATTTCACGTCAACAAGAGCACCTGACTAAACAAAAGTATATAGGAGCTAGATGCCTAAGTCTTTGTTAACCTAACGTTAGAAAGTTCTTGGCTAAAATTATCACAAAACTGAACTACCTTAGCTCTTTTTCTGTCAGCAAAAGACATTTGGATTGTTCCGTTTGTCGCTTCCGTCACGGACACTTTTCTATCAAAGTAGAAAAGCAGCCACCAAACATTTTTCAGCTGCGCTTTGTATAACTGTTCCGCTTTTCTAGCTGCTTCTAGATCTGCAGCACCAAGTCCCCGAGTCTCCCTTGTCGGACGACTGCAAAAAGGAAAATTTACAAGGTGATATAGTTAAAAAAGTTTGAAAAGCAACTGTTTCATTTCATTCTATCTTTGATATCATTTGCAGGAGAAATTTGTCAAACTTACGCAACTGGCAATTGACCCGTAGACGCTATTGGTACTGGAAGATGGAGCTGTTTGTTGAATTACTACAACATTCTCCTTCATTGCCTGCGTGGGCGATGGCAGAATGGGGGACTTCTCAGTAGTTTTTGATAAATGATTTCTGTACATGGCTTCTTCTAAAAAGAAGTTTTAAGTTGTTGCAAATTGAAAACTTAAACCGACTGGCGACAGACGAAATATTAATTCAGGGGCTCTAGCTTACCTTACGCTGGCAAAAAAAATGACAGCGTCAGGATTTTAATAATTGATCCACCTCTCCCTAAGCTGAAGCATTTCCGACGAACAGGCCCCTGAAGTTACTATGCTACATTAGCTCTTAAACAAGCTTTGATTCGGAGTGAGAGCAATTTGAATCAGTTAACAACGGGGTAGGGAAGCTTGAAAAGCAAAAAATCTAGAAAAGCGCAAAAACGGCTTTGCAAAAAATTTTCCAATAGTTGCTACGAAATTCGTGCGGGAGCAATAAAACAGAGGTTGTTTGCTATTGTCACAAGATTTTGTCTACGCTCATCTCATAAAATGTCTGTGAAAAACCGGGTACAGGAAAATGTTACTTTTCGCTACAATTCCTTAGAAAAAAAACGACAAAATTTACAGGCAAAAGAACAATGAAATCAAACTCGAAATCTTTCTTCAATATACAAATTTCATAACACAAAGTTTACACTTTTAGCAATAAATGTTGAACAGAAGAAGGAAGTCAGTTAGAAAAATCTAAAATCCTGCCGGCAAGCGCATTTGATTCACACAATTTGGTTTGGCAGAAGGAGCAGTTAAGGAAAACTGAACAATTTCGGTAGCCAAATTCACATATGTTTCATCGCTGAAATGAACCTTATCATTTAGGGGTTCCAAAAGCAAAACAAACTTTCGATAGTGCGGCTTGTATTTATTCTCCCATCTG
>NW_027453394.1:0-1000 GCF_964194025.1 Convolutriloba macropyga | reverse complement strand
CTAAGGGTTTTGATAATAATTTTCTGACAAATTTTTATTGGCCATTGGAACAGTTTTCCATAAGCACACTTCATTAAAAAAATTTGCGCATATCTTTGAGTTTCAGATGCAATTTTTTGTTTCATGAAATTTTCGGTTTAGTCGATTGACTTCACATTTCTCACGGAAGCCAGGAACTGAAACGTCTTCCAGTCTCAAAAGTAAGAGTTTTAAAGTCTCAGTTGCAAGCTTCCTGACGCATCTCAATTCAATTTGAGTATAATTTGCAGTATATTACTAAAAGGGGTTTGGTTAATGCTGCAATTTAAAGCAACTGGAAGTAAAATCCAAAATATATTGGAATCTGGAGAAAAAGATTTTGACGTCCGATTGATTAAAAGTATTTTTTTACTCTTCAAAAGATCATAAGTTTTTTATTATAGCTACGAAGCTGTAAGCTGAGCAGTGCTATATTACGGTGCTCTTGGTTTTTACAATTCAAAGAATTTGAATTGTATTGGGGCGACGTCTTTTTTTAAGATCTGTTCACACATTTTCATGATTTTTGAAGTCAAATTGGAGTAGTGATTTTGGTCACGCCGAAAACAGTAATTGAAGCGAAAGAGCGAGTGGTTTTGTGGTGTGATTCTTTTTGCTCTAATTTTAAAGTAGGGTAAGAAAATGGTGTTTGGACAAAAATTCGCTTTCTGGCTTGTGGTTTTTTATTCACATGCGGCAATTTCACGTCGATTTTTACTGTTTTTTAGAATTTGTGTATCGGATTTTTTTTTCCAAATGGTTTTCAATCCATTCGTAGTTCATTCTAGGCCTAGTTTTTTGTTTGAACCAAATTTCCATTTCTCGCAAGTGGTTTCTTTATTCACATGCGGCATTTATTTTGACATTTATTTTCTTTTTAATTGCTCTGTTTTATCGCAGTTTGTAGCAATTATATTAGTCCTGCTGGTCTTTTATGCAATTTTTCGCTTAAACGATTTTTGGTCTGACGCTTTTGACTTTT
>NW_027453393.1:0-13653 GCF_964194025.1 Convolutriloba macropyga | reverse complement strand
CCCAAGGCTCGATCTAGCTCTATTCGCCCCACTAGAGGGCTCTCTAAGACACTTCGGTCTTAGTGTTAGCTCCGGTCTTGCTCAATCGTGCTTGCTGAAGGCGCGATCAAGCTTTAGTTAGCTTCTCGTACTTCCTCTTGGCCTCTCTAGGAGGACCAGACAGACCTCTCGGTCTATCGTTTAGCTTCAGTCCTGCTCGATCTAGCTTTCCCAAGGCTCGATCTAGCTCTATTCGCCCTGCTAGAGGGCTCTCTAAGACCCCTCGGTCTTAGTGTTAGCTCCGGTACAGCTCGGTCGTGCTTGCTGAAGGCCCGATCAAGCTTTAGTTAGATTCTCGTACTTTCTCTTGGCCTCTATAGGAGGACCAGACAGACCTCTCGGTCTATCGTTTAGCTTCAGTCCTGCTTGATCTAGCTTTCCCAAGGCTCGATCTAGCTCTATTCGCCCTGCTAGAGGGCTCTCTAAGACCCCTCGGTCTTAGTGTTAGCTCCGGTACAGCTCGGTCGTGCTTGCTGAAGGCCCGATCAAGCTTTAGTTAGCTTCTCGTACTTTCTCTTGGCCTCTCTAGGAGGACCAGACAGACCTCTCGGTCTATCGTTTAGCTTCAGTCCTGCTCGATCTAGCTTTCCCAAGGCTCGATCTAGATCTATTCGCCCTGCTAGAGGGCTCTCTAAGACCCCTCGGTCTTAGTGTTAGCTCCGGTACAGCTCGGTCGTGCTTGCTGAAGGCCTGATCAAGCTTTAGTTAGCTTCTCGTACTTTCTCTTGGCCTCTCTAGGAGGACCAGACAGACCTTTCGGTCTCTTGCTTAGCTTCAGTCCTGCTCGATCTAGCTTTCCCAAGGCTCGATCTAGCTCTATTCGCCCCGCTAGAGGGCTCTCTAAGACCCCTCGGTCTTAGTGTTAACTCCTGTAATGCCTAACCAAGCTTACTACAGGCCTTGGTCAGGTCTTTATCGGTCACCGATTAGTAACAGACCGATCATGGGGCCTTCCACCCTATCCGGGTTGAGGTCTTTAGTCCAGCCATATTTTGACAAGACACCTCCCCCTAATAATGCCCCACACATAGAAATACTGTCCATGCAGTATTTAACTTGTGTTTTTTCTAAAATTTGATTTTCACTTTTTGGAGGTTCATTTGCTCCTCTGACACTCTTTCAGCTTCAATCTTACTCGATCTAGCTTTCCCAAGGCTCGATCTAGCTCTATTCGCCCCACCAGAGGGCTCTCTAAGACACTTCGGTCTTAGTGTTAGCTCCGGTCTTGCTCAATCGTGCTTGCTGAAGGCGCGATCAAGCTTTAGTTAGCTTCTCGTACTTTCTCTTGGCCTCTCTAGGAGGACCAGACAGACCTCTCGGTCTATCGTTTAGCTTCAGTCCTGCTCGATCTAGCTTTCCCAAGGCTCGATCTAGCTCTATTCGCCCCGCTAGAGGGCTCTCTAAGACCCCTCGGTCTTAGTGTTAGCTCCGGTACAGCTCGGTCGTGCTTGCTGAAGGCCCGATCAAGCTTTAGTTGGCTTCTCGTACTTTCTCTTGGCCTCTCTAGGAGGACCAGACAGACCTCTCGGTCTCTTGCTTAGCTTCAGTCCTGCTCGATCTAGCTTGCCCAAGGCTTGATCAAGCTCTATTCGCCCCGCTAGAGGGCTCTCTAAGACCCCTCGGTCTTAGTGTTAGCTCCGGTACAGCTCGGTCGTGCTTGCTGAAGGCCCGATCAAGCTTTAGTTAGCTTCTCGTTTTTTCTCTTGGCCTCTCTAGGAGGACCAGACAGACCTCTCGGTCTATCGTTTAGCTTCAGTCCTGCTCGATCTAGCTTTCCCAAGGCTCGATCTAGCTCTATTCGCCCCGCTAGAGGGCTCTCTAAGACCCCTCGGTCTTAGTGTTAGCTCCGGTACAGCTCGGTCGTGCTTGCTGAAGGCCCGATCAAGCTTTAGTTGGCTTCTCGTACTTTCTCTTGGCCTCTCTAGGAGGACCAGACAGACCTCTCGGTCTATCCTTTAGCTTCAGTCCTGCTCGATCTAGCTTTCCCAAGGCTCGATCTAGCTCTATTCGCCCCGCTAGAGGGCTCTCTAAGACCCCTCGGTCTTAGTGTTATCTCCTGTAATGCCTAACCAAGCTTACTACAGGCCTTGGTCAGGTCTTTATCGGTCACCGATTAGTAACAGACCGATCATAGGGCCTTCCACCCTATCTGGGTTGAGGTCTTTAGTCCAGCCATATTTTGACAAGACACCTCCCCCTAATAATGCCCCACACATAGAATTACTGTTTATGCAGCTTTTCACTTGTGAAATTTTTAATTTTCGCAATTATTATAGAATAAGTGTTTGCGCAGCTTTTCATAGGTCGAGCTCTAGCTAGCTAGCTCAAGCTAGCTAGCTAGCTCAAGCTCAAGCTATCTAGCTCAAGCTCAAGCCAGCTAGCTCAAGCTCAAGCTAGCTAGCTAGCTCAAGCTCAAGCTAGCTAGCTAGCTCAAGCTCAAGCTAGCTAGCTCAAGCTCAAGCTAGCTAGCTCAAGCTCAAGCTAGCTAGCTAGCTCAAGCTCAAGCTCAAGCTAGCTAGCTCAAGCTCAAGCTCAAGCTAGCTAGCTAGCTCAAGCTCAAGCTAGCTAGCTAGCTCAAGCTCAAGCTAGCTAGCTAGCTCAAGCTCAAGCTAGCTAGCTCAAGCTCAAGCTCAAGCTCAAGCTAGCTAGCTAGCTCAAGCTAGCTAGCTAGCTCAAGCTCAAGCTAGCTAGCTAGCTCAAGTTCAAGCTAGCTAGCTAGCTCAAGCTCAAGCTAGCTAGCTAGCTCAAGCTCAAGCTAGCTAGCTCAAGCTCAAGCTAGCTAGCTCAAGCTCAAGCTAGCTAGCTAGCTCAAGCTCAAGCTCAAGCTAGCTAGCTCAAGCTCAAGCTCAAGCTAGCTAGCTAGCTCAAGCTCAAGCTAGCTAGCTAGCTCAAGCTCAAGCTCAAGCTAGCTAGCTAGCTCAAGTTCAAGCTAGCTAGCTAGCTCAAGCTCAAGCTAGCTAGCTCAAGCTCAAGCTAGCTAGCTCAAGCTCAAGCCAGCTAGCTCAAGCTCAAGCTCAAGCTAGCTAGCTAGCTCAAGCACAAGCTAGCTAGCTAGCTCAATCTCAAGCTAGCTAGCTCAAGCTCAAGCTAGCTAGCTCAAGCTCAAGCTAGCTAGCTAGCTCAAGCTCAAGCTCAAGCTAGCTAGCTCAAGCTCAAGCTCAAGCTAGCTAGCTCAAGCTCAAGCTCAAGCTAGCTAGCTAGCTCAAGCTCAAGCTGGCTAGCTAGCTCAAGCTCAAGCTAGCTAGCTAGCTCAAGCTCAAGCTAGCTAGCTCAAGCTCAAGCTCAAGCTCAAGCTAGCTAGCTAGCTCAAGCTAGCTAGCTAGCTCAAGCTCAAGCTAGCTAGCTAGCTCAAGTTCAAGCTAGCTAGCTAGCTCAAGCTCAAGCTAGCTAGCTAGCTCAAGCTCAAGCTAGCTAGCTCAAGCTCAAGCTAGCTAGCTCAAGCTCAAGCTAGCTAGCTAGCTCAAGCTCAAGCTCAAGCTAGCTAGCTCAAGCTCAAGCTCAAGCTAGCTAGCTAGCTCAAGCTCAAGCTAGCTAGCTAGCTCAAGCTCAAGCTAGCTAGCTAGCTCAAGTTCAAGCTAGCTAGCTAGCTCAAGCTCAAGCTAGCTAGCTCAAGCTCAAGCTAGCTAGCTCAAACTCAAGCTAGCTAGCTAGCTCAAGTTCAAGCTAGCTAGCTAGCTCAAGCTCAAGCTAGCTAGCTAGCTCAAGCTCAAGCTAGCTAGCTCAAGCTCAAGCTAGCTAGCTCAAGCTCCAGCTAGCTAGCTAGCTCAAGCTCAAGCTCAAGCTAGCTAGCTCAAGCTCAAGCTCAAGCTAGCTAGCTAGCTCAAGCTCAAGCTAGCTAGCTAGCTCAAGCTCAAGCTAGCTAGCTAGCTCAAGTTCAAGCTAGCTAGCTAGCTCAAGCTCAAGCTAGCTAGCTCAAGCTCAAGCTAGCTAGCTCAAGCTCAAGCCAGCTAGCTCAAGCTCAAGCTCAAGCTAGCTAGCTAGCTCAAGCACAAGCTTGCTAGCTAGCTCAAGCTCAAGCTAGCTAGCTCAAGCTCAAGCTAGCTAGCTCAAGCTCAAGCTAGCTAGCTCAAGCTCAAGCTCAAGCTAGCTAGCTAGCTCAAGCACAAGCTTGCTAGCTAGCTCAAGCTCAAGCTAGCTAGCTCAAGCTCAAGCTAGCTAGCTCAAGCTCAAGCTAGCTAGCTAGCTCAAGCTCAAGCTCAAGCTAGCTAGCTCAAGCTCAAGCTCAAGCTAGCTAGCTGGCTCAAGCTCAAGCTAGCTAGCTAGCTCAAGCTCAAGCTAGCTAGCTAGCTCAAGCTCAAGCTAGCTAGCTCAAGCTCAAGCTCAAGCTAGCTAGCTAGCTCAAGCTAGCTAGCTAGCTCAAGCTCAAGCTAGCTAGCTAGCTCAAGTTCAAGCTAGCTAGCTAGCTCAAGCTCAAGCTAGCTAGCTAGCTCAAGCTCAAGCTAGCTAGCTCAAGCTCAAGCTAGCTAGCTCAAGCTCAAGCTAGCTAGCTAGCTCAAGCTCAAGCTCAAGCTAGCTAGCTCAAGCTCAAGCTCAAGCTAGCTAGCTAGCTCAAGCTCAAGCTAGCTAGCTAGCTCAAGCTCAAGCTAGCTAGCTAGCTCAAGTTCAAGCTAGCTAGCTAGCTCAAGCTCAAGCTAGCTAGCTCAAGCTCAAGCTAGCTAGCTCAAGCTCAAGCCAGCTAGCTCAAGCTCAAGCTCAAGCTAGCTAGCTAGCTCAAGCACAAGCTAGCTAGCTAGCTCAAGCTCAAGCTAGCTAGCTCAAGCTCAAGCTAGCTAGCTCAAGCTCAAGCTAGCTAGCTAGCTCAAGCTCAAGCTCAAGCTAGCTAGCTCAAGCTCAAGCTCAAGCTAGCTAGCTAGCTCAAGCTCAAGCTAGCTAGCTAGCTCAAGCTCAAGCTAGCTAGCTCAAGCTCAAGCTCAAGCTAGCTAGCTAGCTCAAGCTCAAGCTAGCTAGCTAGCTCAAGCTCAAGCTAGCTAGCTAGCTCAAGCTCAAGCTAGCTAGCTCAAGCTCAAGCTCAAGCTCAAGCTAGCTAGCTAGCTCAAGCTAGCTAGCTAGCTCAAGCTCAAGCTAGCTAGCTAGCTCAAGTTCAAGCTAGCTAGCTAGCTCAAGCTCAAGCTAGCTAGCTAGCTCAAGCTCAAGCTAGCTAGCTCAAGCTCAAGCTAGCTAGCTCAAGCTCAAGCTAGCTAGCTAGCTCAAGCTCAAGCTCAAGCTAGCTAGCTCAAGCTCAAGCTCAAGCTAGCTAGCTAGCTCAAGCTCAAGCTAGCTAGCTAGCTCAAGCTCAAGCTAGCTAGCTAGCTCAAGTTCAAGCTAGCTAGCTAGCTCAAGCTCAAGCTAGCTAGCTCAAGCTCAAGCTAGCTAGCTCAAACTCAAGCTAGCTAGCTAGCTCAAGTTCAAGCTAGCTAGCTAGCTCAAGCTCAAGCTAGCTAGCTAGCTCAAGCTCAAGCTAGCTAGCTCAAGCTCAAGCTAGCTAGCTCAAGCTCAAGCTAGCTAGCTAGCTCAAGCTCAAGCTCAAGCTAGCTAGCTCAAGCTCAAGCTCAAGCTAGCTAGCTAGCTCAAGCTCAAGCTAGCTAGCTAGCTCAAGCTCAAGCTAGCTAGCTAGCTCAAGTTCAAGCTAGCTAGCTAGCTCAAGCTCAAGCTAGCTAGCTCAAGCTCAAGCTAGCTAGCTCAAGCTCAAGCCAGCTAGCTCAAGCTCAAGCTCAAGCTAGCTAGCTAGCTCAAGCACAAGCTTGCTAGCTAGCTCAAGCTCAAGCTAGCTAGCTCAAGCTCAAGCTAGCTAGCTCAAGCTCAAGCTAGCTAGCTCAAGCTCAAGCTCAAGCTAGCTAGCTAGCTCAAGCACAAGCTTGCTAGCTAGCTCAAGCTCAAGCTAGCTAGCTCAAGCTCAAGCTAGCTAGCTCAAGCTCAAGCTAGCTAGCTAGCTCAAGCTCAAGCTCAAGCTAGCTAGCTCAAGCTCAAGCTCAAGCTAGCTAGCTAGCTCAAGCTCAAGCTAGCTAGCTAGCTCAAGCTCAAGCTAGCTAGCTAGCTCAAGCTCAAGCTAGCTAGCTCAAGCTCAAGCTCAAGCTAGCTAGCTAGCTCAAGCTAGCTAGCTAGCTCAAGCTCAAGCTAGCTAGCTAGCTCAAGTTCAAGCTAGCTAGCTAGCTCAAGCTCAAGCTAGCTAGCTAGCTCAAGCTCAAGCTATCTAGCTCAAGCTCAAGCTAGCTAGCTCAAGCTCAAGCTAGCTAGCTAGCTCAAGCTCAAGCTCAAGCTAGCTAGCTCAAGCTCAAGCTCAAGCTAGCTAGCTAGCTCAAGCTCAAGCTAGCTAGCTAGCTCAAGCTCAAGCTAGCTAGCTAGCTCAAGTTCAAGCTAGCTAGCTAGCTCAAGCTCAAGCTAGCTAGCTCAAGCTCAAGCTAGCTAGCTCAAGCTCAAGCCAGCTAGCTCAAGCTCAAGCTCAAGCTAGCTAGCTAGCTCAAGCTCAAGCTCAAGCTCAAGCTAGCTAGCTAGCTCAAGTTCAAGCTAGCTAGCTAGCTCAAGCTCAAGCTAGCTAGCTCAAGCTCAAGCTAGCTAGCTCAAGCTCAAGCCAGCTAGCTCAAGCTCAAGCTCAAGCTAGCTAGCTAGCTCAAGCTCAAGCTAGCTAGCTCAAGCTCAAGCTAGCTAGCTAGCTAGCTCAAGCTCAAGCTCAAGCTAGCTAGCTCAAGCTCAAGCTCAAGCTAGCTAGCTCAAGCTCAAGCTCAAGCTAGCTAGCTCAAGCTCAAGCTCAAGCTAGCTAGCTCAAGCCCAAGCTCAAGCTAGCTAGCTAGCTCAAGCTCAAGCTAGCTAGCTCAAGCTCAAGCTCAAGCTCAAGCTAGCTAGCTAGCTAGCTCAAGCTCAAGCTCAAGCTAGCTAGCTAGCTCAAGCTCAAGCTAGCTAGCTCAAGCTCAAGCTAGCTAGCTAGCTCAAGTTCAAGCTAGCTAGCTAGCTCAAGCTCAAGCTAGCTAGCTAGCTCAAGCTCAAGCTAGCTAGCTCAAGCTCAAGCTAGCTAGCTCAAGCTCAAGCTAGCTAGCTAGCTCAAGCTCAAGCTCAAGCTAGCTAGCTCAAGCTCAAGCTCAAGCTAGCTAGCTAGCTCAAGCTCAAGCTAGCTAGCTAGCTCAAGCTCAAGCTAGCTAGCTAGCTCAAGTTCAAGCTAGCTAGCTAGCTCAAGCTCAAGCTAGCTAGCTCAAGCTCAAGCTAGCTAGCTCAAACTCAAGCTAGCTAGCTAGCTCAAGTTCAAGCTAGCTAGCTAGCTCAAGCTCAAGCTCAAGCTAGCTAGCTAGCTCAAGCTCAAGCTAGCTAGCTCAAGCTCAAGCTAGCTAGCTCAAGCTCAAGCTAGCTAGCTAGCTCAAGCTCAAGCTCAAGCTAGCTAGCTCAAGCTCAAGCTCAAGCTAGCTAGCTAGCTCAAGCTCAAGCTAGCTAGCTAGCTCAAGCTCAAGCTAGCTAGCTAGCTCAAGTTCAAGCTAGCTAGCTAGGTCAAGCTCAAGCTAGCTAGCTCAAGCTCAAGCTAGCTAGCTCAAGCTCAAGCCAGCTAGCTCAAGCTCAAGCTCAAGCTAGCTAGCTAGCTCAAGCACAAGCTTGCTAGCTAGCTCAAGCTCAAGCTAGCTAGCTCAAGCTCAAGCTAGCTAGCTCAAGCTCAAGCTAGCTAGCTCAAGCTCAAGCTCAAGCTAGCTAGCTAGCTCAAGCACAAGCTTGCTAGCTAGCTCAAGCTCAAGCTAGCTAGCTCAAGCTCAAGCTAGCTAGCTCAAGCTCAAGCTAGCTAGCTAGCTCAAGCTCAAGCTCAAGCTAGCTAGCTCAAGCTCAAGCTCAAGCTAGCTAGCTAGCTCAAGCTCAAGCTAGCTAGCTAGCTCAAGCTCAAGCTAGCTAGCTAGCTCAAGCTCAAGCTAGCTAGCTCAAGCTCAAGCTCAAGCTAGCTAGCTAGCTCAAGCTAGCTAGCTAGCTCAAGCTCAAGCTAGCTAGCTAGCTCAAGTTCAAGCTAGCTAGCTAGCTCAAGCTCAAGCTAGCTAGCTAGCTCAAGCTCAAGCTAGCTAGCTCAAGCTCAAGCTAGCTAGCTCAAGCTCAAGCTAGCTAGCTAGCTCAAGCTCAAGCTCAAGCTAGCTAGCTCAAGCTCAAGCTCAAGCTAGCTAGCTAGCTCAAGCTCAAGCTAGCTAGCTAGCTCAAGCTCAAGCTAGCTAGCTAGCTCAAGTTCAAGCTAGCTAGCTAGCTCAAGCTCAAGCTAGCTAGCTCAAGCTCAAGCTAGCTAGCTCAAGCTCAAGCCAGCTAGCTCAAGCTCAAGCTCAAGCTAGCTAGCTAGCTCAAGCTCAAGCTCAAGCTAGCTAGCTAGCTCAAGTTCAAGCTAGCTAGCTAGCTCAAGCTCAAGCTAGCTAGCTCAAGCTCAAGCTAGCTAGCTCAAGCTCAAGCCAGCTAGCTCAAGCTCAATCTCAAGCTAGCTAGCTAGCTCAAGCTCAAGCTAGCTAGCTCAAGCTCAAGCTAGCTAGCTAGCTAGCTCAAGCTCAAGCTCAAGCTAGCTAGCTCAAGCTCAAGCTCAAGCTAGCTAGCTCAAGCTCAAGCTCAAGCTAGCTAGCTCAAGCTCAAGCTCAAGCTAGCTAGCTCAAGCTCAAGCTCAAGCTAGCTAGCTAGCTCAAGCTCAAGCTAGCTAGCTCAAGCTCAAGCTCAAGCTCAAGCTAGCTAGCTAGCTAGCTCAAGCTCAAGCTCAAGCTAGCTAGCTAGCTCAAGCTCAAGCTAGCTAGCTCAAGCTCAAGCCAGCTAGCTCAAGCTCAAGCTCAAGCTAGCTAGCTAGCTCAAGCTCAAGCTAGCTAGCTCAAGCTCAAGCCAGCTAGCTCAAGCTCAAGCTCAAGCTCAAGCTAGCTAGCTAGCTCAAGCTCAAGCTAGATAGCTAGCTCAAGCTAGCTAGCTAGCTCAAGCTCAAGCTCAAGCTAGCTAGCTAGCTAGCTCAAGC
Organism: Convolutriloba macropyga; assembly: GCF_964194025.1. NCBI lineage: Eukaryota > Metazoa > Xenacoelomorpha > Acoela > Convolutidae > Convolutriloba > Convolutriloba macropyga. Next base: position 4,700 of record NW_027453393.1, on the reverse strand, counting down.
TCAAGCTAGCTAGCTCAAGCTCAAGCCAGCTAGCTCAAGCTCAAGCTCAAGCTAGCTAGCTAGCTCAAGCTCAAGCTAGCTAGCTCAAGCTCAAGCTCAAGCGAGCTAGCTAGCTCAAGCTCAAGCTAGCTAGCTAGCTCAAGCTCAAGCTAGCTAACTCAAGCTAACTCAGCTAGCTCAAGCTAACTCAAGCTAGCTAAAGCTAACTCAAGCTAACTCAAGCTAACTCAAGCTAACTCAAGCTAGCTAAAGCTAACTCAAGCTAACTCAAGCTAACCCGAGCTAACTCAAGCTAGCTCAAGCTAACCCAAGCTAGCTAAAGCTAACTCAAGCTAACTCAAGCTAATTCAAGCTAACTCAAGCTAACTCAAGCTAACTCAAGCTAACTCAAGCTAGCTAAAGCTAACTCAAGCTAACTCAAGCTAACTCAAGCTAACCCGAGCTAACTCAAGCTAACTGAAGGTAGCTAAAGCTAGTTCAAGCTAACTCAAGCTAGCTAAAGCTAAGACAAGCTAACTCAAGCTAACTCAAGCTAACTCAAGCTAACTCAAGCTAACTCAAGCTAGTTCAAGCTAACTCAAGCTAACTCAAGCTAACTCAAGCTAGCTAAAGCTAACTCAAGCTAACTCAAGCTAACTCAAGCTAACCCGAGCTAACTCAAGCTAACTCAAGGTAGCTAAAGCTAGTTCAAGCTAACTCAAGCTAGCTAAAGCTAAGACAAGCTAACTCAAGCTAACTCAAGCTAACTCAAGCTAACTCAAGCTAACTCAAGCTAGTTCAAGCTAACTCAAGCTAGCTAAAGCTAACTCAAGCTAACTCAAGCTAACTCAAGCTAGCTCAAGCTAACTCAAGCTAGTTCAAGCTAACTCAAGCTAGCTAAAGCTAACTCAAGCTAACTCAAGCTAACTCAAGCTAACTCAAGCTAGCTAAAGCTAACTCAAGCTAACTCAAGCTAACCCGAGCTAACTCAAGCTAGCTCAAGCTAACCCAAGCTAGCTAAAGCTAACTCAAGCTAACTCAAGCTAATTCAAGCTAACTCAAGCTAACTCAAGCTAACTCAAGCTAACTCAAGCTAGCTAAAGCTAACTCAAGCTAACTCAAGCTAACTCAAGCTAACCCGAGCTAACTCAAGCTAACTCAAGGTAGCTAAAGCTAGTTCAAGCTAACTCAAGCTAGCTAAAGCTAAGACAAGCTAACTCAAGCTAACTCAAGCTAACTCAAGCTAACTCAAGCTAACTCAAGCTAACTCAAGCTAGCTAAAGCTAACTCAAGCTAACTCAAGCTAACTCAAGCTAACCCGAGCTAACTCAAGCTAACTCAAGGTAGCTAAAGCTAGTTCAAGCTAACTCAAGCTAGCTAAAGCTAAGACAAGCTAACTCAAGCTAACTCAAGCTAACTCAAGCTAACTCAAGCTAACTAAAGCTAGTTCAAGCTAACTCAAGCTAGCTAAAGCTAACTCAAGCTAACTCAAGCTAACTCAAGCTAGCTCAAGCTAACTCAAGCTAGTTCAAGCTAACTCAAGCTAGCTAAAGCTAACTCAAGCTAACTCAAGCTAACTCAAGCTAACTCAAGCTAGCTAAAGCTAACTCAAGCTAACTCAAGCTAACCCGAGCTAACTCAAGCTAGCTCAAGCTAACCCAAGCTAGCTAAAGCTAACTCAAGCTAACTCAAGCTAATTCAAGCTAACTCAAGCTAACTCAAGCTAACTCAAGCTAACTCAAGCTAGCTAAAGCTAACTCAAGCTAACTCAAGCTAACTCAAGCTAACCCGAGCTAACTCAAGCTAACTCAAGGTAGCTAAAGCTAGTTCAAGCTAACTCAAGCTAGCTAAAGCTAAGACAAGCTAACTCAAGCTAACTCAAGCTAACTCAAGCTAACTCAAGCTAACTCAAGCTAACTCAAGCTAGTTCAAGCTAACTCAAGCTAACTCAAGCTAACTCAAGCTAGCTAAAGCTAACTCAAGCTAACTCAAGCTAACTCAAGCTAACCCGAGCTAACTCAAGCTAACTCAAGGTAGCTAAAGCTAGTTCAAGCTAGCTCAAGCTAGCTAAAGCTAAGACAAGCTAACTCAAGCTAACTCAAGCTAACTCAAGCTAACTCAAGCTAGTTCAAGCTAACTCAAGCTAGCTAAAGCTAACTCAAGCTAACTCAAGCTAACTCAAGCTAGCTCAAGCTAACTCAAGCTAGTTCAAGCTAACTCAAGCTAGCTAAAGCTAACTCAAGCTAACTCAAGCTAACTCAAGCTAGCTCAAGCTAACTCAAGCTAACTCAAGCTAACTCAAGCTAACCCGAGCTAACTCAAGCTAACTCAAGGTAGCTAAAGCTAGTTCAAGCTAGCTCAAGCTAGCTAAAGCTAAGACAAGCTAACTCAAGCTAACTCAAGCTAACTCAAGCTAACTCAAGCTAGTTCAAGCTAACTCAAGCTAGCTAAAGCTAACTCAAGCTAACTCAAGCTAACTCAAGCTAGCTCAAGCTAACTCAAGCTAGTTCAAGCTAACTCAAGCTAGCTAAAGCTAACTCAAGCTAACTCAAGCTAACTCAAGCTAGCTCAAGCTAACTCAAGCTAGTTCAAGCTAACTCAAGCTAGCTAAAGCTAACTCAAGCTAACTCAAGCTAACTCAAGCTAACTCAAGCTAGCTAAAGCTAACTCAAGCTAACTCAAGCTAACCCGAGCTAACTCAAGCTAGCTCAAGCTAACCCAAGCTAGCTAAAGCTAACTCAAGCTAACTCAAGCTAATTCAAGCTAACTCAAGCTAACTCAAGCTAACTCAAGCTAACTCAAGCTAGCTAAAGCTAACTCAAGCTAACTCAAGCTAACTCAAGCTAACCCGAGCTAACTCAAGCTAACTCAAGGTAGCTAAAGCTAGTTCAAGCTAACTCAAGCTAGCTAAAGCTAAGACAAGCTAACTCAAGCTAACTCAAGCTAACTCAAGCTAACTCAAGCTAACTCAAGCTAGTTCAAGCTAACTCAAGCTAACTCAAGCTAACTCAAGCTAGCTAAAGCTAACTCAAGCTAACTCAAGCTAACTCAAGCTAACCCGAGCTAACTCAAGCTAACTCAAGGTAGCTAAAGCTAGTTCAAGCTAGCTAAAGCTAACTCAAGCTAACTCAAGCTAACTCAAGCTAACCCGAGCTAACTCAAGCTAACTCAAGGTAGCTAAAGCTAGTTCAAGCTAACTCAAGCTAGCTAAAGCTAAGACAAGCTAACTCAAGCTAACTCAAGCTAACTCAAGCTAACTCAAGCTAACTCAAGCTAGTTCAAGCTAACTTAATGAAGTTAACCCAAGCTAACTTGGGTTAATGAAGTCAAACTCAAGCTAACCCGAGCTAACTCAAGCTAACTCAAGCTAATTCAAGCTAACTCAAGCTAACTCAAGCTAATTCAAGCTAACTCAAGCTAATTCAAGCTAACTCAAGCTAGCTCAAGCTAACTCAAGCTAACCCAAGCTAACTTAAGCTAGCTTAAGCTAATTAAAGCTAATTAAAGCTAACTCAAGCTAACCCAAGCTAACTTAAGCTAGCTCTAGCTGGCTGCCACTGTTAGGCCATTTGGGAGCGCTTTTCTCGCACTCTGATTGGCTGCCACTGTTAGGCCATTTGGGAGCGCTTTTCTCGCACTCTGATTGGCTGCCACTGTTAGGCCATTTGGGAGCGCTTTTCTCGCACTCTGATTGGCTGCCACTGTTAGGCCATTTGGGAGCGCTTTTCTCGCACTCTGATTGGCTGCCACTGTTAGGCCATTTGGGAGCGCTTTTCTCGCACTCTGATTGGCTGCCACTGTTAGGCCATTTGGGAGCGCTTTTCTCGCACTCTGATTGGCTGCCACTGTTAGGCCATTTGGGAGCGCTTTTCTCGCACTCTGATTGGCTGCCACTGTTAGGCCATTTGGGAGCGCTTTTCTCGCACTCTGATTGGCTGCCACTGTTAGGCCATTTGGGAGCGCTTTTCTCGCACTCTGATTGGCTGCCACTGTTAGGCCATTTGGGAGCGCTTTTCTCGCACTCTGATTGGCTGCCACTGTTAGGCCATTTGGGAGCGCTTTTCTCGCACTCTGATTGGCTGCCACTGTTAGGCCATTTGGGAGCGCTTTTCTCGCACTCTGATTGGCTGCCACTGTTAGGCCATTTGGGAGCGCTTTTCTCGCACTCTGATTGGCTGCCACTGTTAGGCCATTTGGGAGCGCTTTTCTCGCACTCTGATTGGCTGCCACTGTTAGGCCATTTGGGAGCGCTTTTCTCGCACTCTGATTGGCTGCCACTGTTAGGCCATTTGGGAGCGCTTTTCTCGCACTCTGATTGGCTGCCACTGTTAGGCCATTTGGGAGCGCTTTTCTCGCACTCTGATTGGCTGCCACTGTTAGGCCATTTGGGAGCGCTTTTCTCGCACTCTGATTGGCTGCCACTGTTAGGCCATTTGGGAGCGCTTTTCTCGCACTCTGATTGGCTGCCAGTGTTAGGCCATTTGGGAGCGCTTTTCTCGCACTCTGATTGGCTGCCAGTGTTAGGCCATTTGGGAGCGCTTTTCTCGCTTTTCTCTTCAGCTTACTTCAGCTAATTTAGAACACAACCGAACATTTGTAGCAAGACACCGCACAACCTTGGCTGCTTGGTTGCCTGAGCACAAGTTCAAGTTCTTTCCCAGTGCCGTAACACGACACTGGAATTTTCACCAAATGTCAACCACCGTTTGCCGTACACTCCG
>NW_027453392.1:0-33798 GCF_964194025.1 Convolutriloba macropyga | reverse complement strand
CTCATCTCTCTATCTCTCTCTCTCTCTCTCTCTCTCTCTCTCTCTCTCTCTCTCTCTCTCTCTCTCTCTCTCTCTCTCTCGCTCTCTCTCTCTCTCTCATCTCTCTATCTTTCTCTCTCAAGAATCTTTTTTAAGCATTACGTTGCCAAATTCGGATTTCTTGAGTAAATTTACTCAATTTCGTTACTAAATGCCACGACCCATGTTTTAAGATTAGGGATAAAACCGCGTGTAGACGATAGTTAAATTTCAGTCAAAATTTTCATAAAGTCTGGATACATCCGAAACTATAAGGCTCCACGATGAGTGTTGTTTTTAGCGCTAGCGTGAACAGCAGTGAGAATACTTTGGAACTAACTTGCACTCCTTAAGTCACTATTTCTCACGCGTCACAATTTTCCTCCGTTGAAGTATCTAGTAACTAAGATATTGTCAATTAAGTTAACTTTGTAATATTCCTGTCAATACTATATGAAGATTAAGACAATAATCAACAAATTTGCAATTACCCATAAAACTGTTCTCAAGAACAATAAAGTCTTTGAATCTCATGTCTCTTTGTCTGATGTAACTGATAATAAAAGCCAGGCAATGATGTTTAGGGTAATTAAATAATCAAAATGGTAAAATTGCGTTAAGTTTATCCGTGAATACTCGTTACAAAATGTCAGCTTTTTCATAAGATATTAAGAACATAATTCCACGCTTTGAGTATTTATATTCCATCTTCAAAAATAGTTAGGCAATATTTAAAATGCTGATGAATTTTGTCAATCGTTTCCATAAAACGTTAAAATTCTTTGATATGGTTTTTTAGACATTGGCGACGCAATGCGGTCTCTGTTTAATTTTCTCTTGCAAAATATTGTCTTTTTAGTAACCAAAAGACTTGATATTTCAAGTCTGATTCATGTTTGTGAACGAGGTATAAAACAACATGTAAATGAATGAAACAAAAGTGATGAATTGTTTTTTGAGCAAGGCACAAGCGAAACGAAACATGATCTGATAATAGGTGTTTTTGTCCAGATGGGTCTGACCGCAGGAGTTTTTGGCCTGAAAGGCTCTGTTCATGGGTAATTTGAAAGATGAAATAAACCTGATTTGAGATATAAAGCGGACAAGTTAAAAACCTAGCGCTTTTAACACAACTTATATTCCCCTGAGTAAATAAGTATATGTAGCCAACAGTGTAAGTTTGTTTAAAATGAGCTGATTTGAGCTGAGTCTTCGAAAACACACATTTGTTTTTTCATTTGTTAAGGTGAAAAATAGCTTTTGCGCTGTCATTATGTTACATCAGTAGGGTCAAGGTGACAATTTGGATGGCTAATAAATGTTTCTCGGATTTTTAAGTGATTTCTATTTTGCAATCTTAATACATGGGAGAGAGCATTCCAAAACCAAATTTGCTTACGGTTTTTCAAGAGATTATTATGGAAGTAAGAATTTTCATCGCAAGCATAATCAAAGATAATCCGGGTGATTTGGGATTAGGAGGTTTTTCACAACCTTTTTTGATAAGTAAATTCCAATACCCGAAAATAACCCAATTGCATCTTGTTAATGTTGCGTATTGGTCTGTTTTAGAGCGCCGATTACCTGTAATCTCCAGTTCCAAATTTGGTCGCCGTCTCTTCGATTCGGACGAGTACATCTTTTTCAAGGTCAAGGCCACTCAGTTAGTATATTAAATAGTTTATTTTGGTTCGTAATAACAAATAAGTTTGAACGTTTCCGGTCTCTTAATCGCAAAAATTATTGGATTTTTTTTTATAGAAAACTGAATTTGTGCCAAAAAATAAATTCACCCCTGATAAAAGTGATCCCGCAGAAGAAAAACTTGAGCCCGCTTTTCTGATTTTTTTGGTTCACTTTTTTACAGATATTTTTTTTCTGTGGCACACGTTCAACAACTTAATGAGAAATTCAATAATCTTTGCAAATGAGACATTAAATACTTTCAGTTTCAAAATTATTTGCCATTACTATCCAGCTTTCTGATCCATTATACCGCTGTATTTCCACAAAACGATTTTGGATCTTTTCCGTCTGTAGGGGGGGGGGGGGCACAAACGATTTTTAATACGTGTAGAAAGGGTCTTATTGCATGTAGAAAGGGTTTTATTCCCGGGTCGAGGATTTTGGCTAAATTTTTGTAAGAAATGCGGTGAATTTTTGTAAGAATTGCGGTGATTGTGGTTAATGCGGTGAAAAAAAAAATAATTCACCACATTTCACCGCATTTCTTACAAAAATTCACCGCGAAATTCACCGCATTTCTTTCCAAAATTCACTGCAAATGATTTCCAAAATTTACTCAATCTGATTTAAATTCACAAGAAATTTTAAAGAATTTAGTGGCAGTTGGCGAAGTGGACTAAGGAGGTGCAGGCATGCAGGAGGTCAGAGGTGCGAACCCATATGGGGAGGACTCTTTTTTGTAAGAATATTGAGAACGCGGTAAAAATAAATAATTCACCGCGATTCACCGCAAAAAGATGTAAGAAATATACGGTGAAAATTATTTTTTTTCACCACATTTAACCACATTTTTTTTACGAAAACTCACCGCCAAACCTCGACTCGGGTTGTGTGATGAAAAAGATACAGCGATGAAAAACCATTGTACAATTTTTTGTCCTATATCGCTTTCTACAAACTCGAACAAAAATTATTAAAACACACTTGCAAAATTAGAATGCCGAAAGTTTTTGATGCCAGAAATTACAATGCAAGCCTAGGTCTAGGTACAGTTTTATGAAAAGACAATGCTCAACCAAAATGTACTATGAAAAGACCATACTCGACTCATTTGAGCTATGAAAAGATTTTAGCTGGACTTTAAGACATTCTGGACTTTAGCTCGACTCAGATTTTTCCCAAAAGACTTAAGTTGGATCCAAAATTTTACAAGAGACTTTAGCTTGACCCAATGTTTGGGCTGGACTTAAGCTCGACACAATGTTTGCAAACAAAGTCGAATTAAAGTCTTTTCATGGGTCCATCTTTGGTCTTTTCATAAGTCTGCTTTTTTGCCATTAAAATTGTCCGTGCAATATTGCATATAAGGTAGTCAGCGTGCATGCTCCTTCATTTTTTACCATTCAGAAGAACCATTAATCCTTCAAAAACCTGCATTATTTTTGAAAAAGATATTTCATGATTTTGTAGGGGAAAAAACTGAATAACGCCGGAATTTTGTCATGACTAATGGGACTATGTCCAATACACTTAAGCTAGCTGGTTTCATTGAATCAAGTAATGTGGTAATATACTCGAGCTGCTATATCTCTTTATCTTAAGGTTTGACGAAGATCTTAAGGCTTTTGGCAGTTTTCCAACTGTTTCTTATGTTGGACTGCTCTGGTGCAAAGCTATTTAGTCATGCTCCGGCTATGCTTCTGTATGTACAGAAGCAGAAAAAAAATCAAAAAATTTTGATTTTGAAAAAAAAACAGACTTATGAAAAGACTAGTGATGGAACCATGAAAAGAACTTTACTCGACTTTGTTGGTTATGAAATGACTATTGGTGGACCCATGAAAAGACCCTAGCTTGACTTTCTTCGTTATGAAAGTCTTAAGCTCGACCCATGAAAAGATACTAGCTGGACTTTAACTAGGAAGCTCGACCGTGTAATTATAGTCAATATTGCCCCCCCCCACTAGACTTTTAAAGTCTTTTCATAAGTCGAGGCCTAGGCCTGGGAGAAGTTCACATGGACAGAAATTGACTAACATAAATTTTCCACATTTTTGAACATGTTTGAAGCAATGTTAGATGACTGCAAAAGTCACTTTGAAATGTCAACTTAACAGCTCAAATGGCGGTTCTGGATAAACAAAACAGAAAACTCCCAGTGTCCTCAAGCAGAGTTACGTAACTTAATTTAAACGCCAGAAGTTCCCAGCTGGCTTGTAATTGTTTATTTCATTTTTCAGCGTGATGTTGACATTCATCAGTCATCTTATTTCTGCATGTCCACCGTCATCACTTAAACTGGACCACCTGGGTGTGATTACACTGGAATTGATATCCCAAAATGTCCTCCAACCCCGGAAGTTCAGCCAGAAGAAAGAGACGATTTGTGAAGATTTAGTATTTCCACAAACTCAGCAGCATTTTGGAGATCTGCGCGTGAAGGGAATCGCCATTTTCAGACAGGTTAGGGTGATTTTTTTTGCCTCTTCTAAACAAGCTGCCTTTACAATTTTTTAACGTGTCTCGAGCTAGAAAGCTTGAGCGTTCGTCAATTAAGAACAACGACCGAATAAATAGAGCCAAAATCTGTAAAAGAATTAAAAGAATTAAAATCTGTAAAAGTTTTATATTTATGGTTTCAAACCCTCAGACTGAGACCTCAGACGAAATAGACCTCTGATCAAACTCACTTAAGAGAAGACGTGTTACTTCTGCGCTTTTAATCACATGTTCTGAGCAACCTCTAGAACGTAAGATATTCTGATCAGAGGCAGATTCGAGAATAGGTAGGTCTGATAAAAGAGAATTGCAATAGCAAGTGGGTCTTATCAGAAAGTGGGTCTGATTGCAACTTAGTCTGAGCAGAAGAAATTTCAAACCAAAATTAGTCTGATCAGAAATGGTTTGGAGCGCGGGTGGGTCTGATCAGAGGTCACCTCGAGTGCATTTTTTTGCTTTTTCATTATGACTTGATGGCGCTACCAAGAGCGAATAATACAGCCGCCTTTTGGTTACAGCCTCGAGGTGTCCAAAAATGCTAAAAAATGTCAAAAAAACTTCACCGCTTTCACCGCATTCATCGCTAAAAGATGCGGGATCTTTGTGGTGTATTTTTTCACCGCTTTTCACCGCAAATCTTACAATTTTTTTTCGACAAAACCTCGACCGCGGGAGGGCAAAATATATCTTGGCACGGGATGAAGTGGGGGATATCTTGGCACGGGGGGATTTAATGCTGCCTACCTGTGTCACCGAAGAATACTCCGATGAGTACAAACACATTCATCATCAACACTCCAAGGTCACTGATGGCCAAGTTGACCACAAACAGGTGGGGGACCTGTCGCAGGTGTTTCACAAGGGCAATCGAGGCTATTACTGAAACGAACATGCCCGTGTTGAGAATTTCGTTTGATTCAAACATAAGAATTGTCAGTTTTCGTCGGTTTTACTTCGCAAAAACGGATCAAAGCCCTTACATTTTTTTCGTCTTTTTGATCGGTTTCCGTCGGTATTTAAACGTAAGAATTGTCGGTTTTTGCCTCTCTAAAAATCTTACAAAAATGACAGTCCCTGTCAGGATTCGAACCTTTAACCCCTTTTGTTACTTTCCACCATCTCCTCCACTGCCCCACCAGTCACTTTAGCTTTACTCTACTTCTTTTGTATTTAAAACAAATTGAGACTGACAATACCGACAAAAACGACGATAATCGACATTTCCTACATAGAAAACCTAGGAAAGCAACAAAATTAGACAAAAAACGACACTTTTTGCGTCGATTTCGTCACATTTTGTCATCCCGGGTTGTCGCCGAAAATATGATTTTAAGCTTATAAAAATCTTATTAGTTTTTATGGCATTTACGTTTGTCTTATCAGAGACTATTTTCAGAAAAAAGGTTTTAACAGAAGCAATAACAAGCGCGCTTGAGTCTGATCAGAGACGATTTTGTTTTGAGCACACTTAATAGGACTTCGAAATGCTATTTAGTGCACAGTTTGGTCTCATAATAACATAATAAAGCGCAGTTCGGTCTGATTAGAAATGCATTTTACCAGGAGCTGGGACCCTGTTAGTTGGTCTAAGCAGGTGCAACTACTGTGAAAATGAACCAATACTGGATACAAACCAGCATCTTTTACATGCAAGCCTAGTGTGCTACCCATTTACACCAACTGGTCTTAATCTCTCGATCTTGGGCATCTCTTATAACCCGTTCTCACGTTCTGTCTTGTTCCTTCAGGCTTTATTTCTCTAGCCAAGTATACGTTGAACAAGTAGAGCTTTTTGTCAAGCTATGTTAAGCTTATCTTAGCACAATTTACATTAGGTGGTTCTCTCTCAACCTTCTAACATACCCCAACCAGGTTTATATTGAAGAAACGTTGCCTCATCAAATATGTTAATAAATTCAATTACAGATCTATTTATTGTTCTAGATTTGGGAGCTCTGTCTAAAAACAATTCCCAAAAATACACCATCCCTCGTTGGAAAACCTACCGACCTGCCCCTTCAAACCGGCGAAACCGATTTCACGCTTGTGGACTTCATAAATTTCTGCTGTTGTGATTTGGTACGACTCAGTGTTGCCATGGATTACGCAATCACTCGTCCGCTTTGTTACGTAATAACCGAGATGATAGCCGAAATGCCGCAGTTGTGTGAACAGCACGTGATATCAACTCTGATTCAGTTTGACCTTCAGCGAAATATGATTGATTCGGAAGTTAGAGTGCGAAAATGTAAGTTTTGGTTTTCTGCTAATAAATAAGTTTAAAATTTTTTGATTGTTCGTTTTTTGAGTGAAAGAAGAATTTAGTTTCGGAATTAGGTTGGTTATGATAACTGAGGTCATCAACAGTAAAACTAGTTTTTCGGAATCCTACATCTCAATTTCAGCCCATTAAATTGACATTTCTACGATTTGCAAACGGATTATTATGACTCCTGACGATGTGATAAAGGGTTTCAACATACGTGAAAGTTTTTTTTATACATTTACTAAGAAATTGTGATAAATTTCCTGTGCGATAAATTTGTTATTTATATTGTTTGATGGTTTGAATTTCATAACATAAAGGAACATTATCAAGATAAGTATTGAACAAAAAAAACAATTTCAACTGTGCTAAATGGGCTCAAAATAATGTTTCTAGGCGGATTACAAATACACTTTTTTTTCAATTCCAATAATTCCAAGCAATGCATTCCAAGGAATGCATTCTGGAATAGGAATTTGGCCATTTGTTAAATAACTGCTTACACTAGATTCCGTTACAATTAACTGATTTCATCATTTAGCGAGCTTTGTCAATAATTTTTAAGACCTAATTTTTACACAGCAAAATTTATAGAGCCATGGTATACAGAAGGCTAGTTTGCAAATCCTCGTTTTGATGCACAATTAGTAGTCTGAAAGATTTTTATACAAGCATTTAACATTTATGTTGTGAGTCAATTTGGCACACTGTTGAGACGCATGGTGGAAAACAGTGAAAAAAGAGCATATATTTATATATATATGTATGTATGTATATATATATATATATATATATATATATATATATATATATATGTATGTATTGATATATATATATATATATATATATATATATATATATATATATGTATGTATTGATATATATATATATATATATATATATATATATATATATATATATATATATATTCGTTAAAGGCAGCTATTTGCCGAGTTATGTTTTTTTTAAAGTGAACTTTGCAGTTTTTGTTCGTTTTTACTGATATCAAAATAGAAATTGCGCTGGAAAAAAACGATAAGCTTTGTAGAAAAGTAGATAAGCAACAGGTTGACAGGTTTGCCGCGGTCAATATAGCAAAAATAAATGATTTCAGCCTGATGACAGCTTTGATTTTAACGATGCAAAACTTATGGCAGTTATAGAGAAAGTGTTTTCTGGAGAAAATGTTGAAATCCAAAATAGATGGAGCTCATATAACAAGATAAGGGCTCCATTTGATTTTACGCAATTGTGACATAACTGGTAATTTTCATCGGTGCATTTTTTCCAGGTTTTTGCGTTTGAATGTTTTTTTCCGTAACGATAAATAGCTTGGCTTCATCTGAAACAGCAGTGAGACTGAAAGTGTCTTTGTGCAAAATATTGCGGTTTAAAGCAATCAGATTAATAGAATTTTAATCTGCTGCTTAAGAAATTTTTTTCGGAACTCATTGTTTTGAAATTCCAAAATTGTATTTCCTTGACTTCCGACGATAAGACACTAACAATTACTTCTTTGCGATTTATCACTGAGACAATTAAGCGCTACATTTGATGCATTTTAAACTTGTTCTCTTGCTGGACACATTGCCGGCATAGCTGCTTGATATAAAAAAAATTAAAATAGCTGATTGAAATGCCTTCAAAAGGGCAGGGCGATTGATATTTGGTATGTAAAGATATTCAATAGCCAATATTTCCTAACAAAAAAGTTCGAGGCAGTTTTTTTCTGCTTAAGTTTGACCATATTTATTTGTTAAGGGTTTGAAAATGAAAAAAAAACAATCGTTGCTGTTGCTGATGGGTCATCATATATTTTACAGTTTTTACCATGGATTGATCCATTTGGAATATCCAAAAATTTAAATTTAGTCAATAAAATTCTTAAATCAACCTAGATGACTCACTGTAATTTCAAAATACTTTAATGTCTTTTAAAAATGTCTCTGGTGAAATTGATTCTTTATCGATCACTTCCGCATGCTTAAAGTTTGCATCCAGCGCTCACTATTGTTCACGTTCAGCTTGAAGTTGACCGGAACAATTGCACCAAATATTGGGTAAAAACCGTGAAAGTACTTTGAGTGAATCATATCGGCCATAAAAACATGCGTTGAAATATGGCAAATTTGTTGTTGGTGACTATCGAACTTGCATGTTTTCATTTGCATTAAAATTGTGATAAACACGTCAAATAGTTTGGTCATAGTTTTTAGATTGCACTATGCAATTTCCGGTTTTCTACATTGCAGTACTTGAGAAAATTGGCATAATTTACCAAAAAAATTTTATCAACCGCTTGGCTTTATGGTTTACTAGTTTATCGAGATAGCTAATTTTTTTTCGACGATGTCCTAGCTCTCTGTGTTAAATTTGATTGCTCTTTTGCGCGTTATTGTTTCCTGTTTCTATGTTGAGCGTGAGAGAGACAAATGTTTCTGAAGATTGTATTTTGTTGTGTGATACTGAATAGGTTAGCGCAACTGTTTTACATGGTCGGTTTACAAATGTGTGATAAAAACGCGCAAATTTGAGAACAAATTAGTGTGGCTAGTTAATTTGCACACACCAAATAATGAATAGCAAGGTTTGGCATTTGTGCACAGAGTACAAACTTGAAATATCTAAATTGAGACTATATTGGTTTTGGGGGAACTTTGACTCTTCTCTACAAAGCTACCAGATAATTTGAAAAAATGCAGAAAACAAAAAATACCGTGGTCGTGCGATTTGGGATATGAATGGACGTTTGGCCGACGTATAAAAAGAGTTCGAGTATTTATGGAAGAAAAGCTAGACCACCTACCCGAAATAAACTTTGTATACCTCTTCAGATAGTCGTTCACTCAAGGTGAAATGAATTTTGCCCCAAAAACCTTGGCCTACCAAAGTTCTAAATGTGATTTAAAAAGGCGTTCCAGCCATTTCAAAGAAGCTTTTGCGGATCATAGTCAACCATTTTTTATAACCATAAACATCAAAATTATCGAAATCATCCTTTTTTTGTTTAGACTTTTATGACAGGATTAACTCCGGTGGGTTTCCGAGGGAGAAGAAAAAGAAAGTTGACGAAATGAAATCTAGGCTACAAACTCTTTTAGATGCACAGCAACTCAACATCAAAAGCGGGTTATTTATTTTAGCTGTACTCATTTTTTTTTTAAATTTTATACCCTTTCCATTTTATTTGGGTTTTGAAGCGACAAAAGTTGGGGTGGGTGGGGACACAAAGACGACATTTTGTGACAGTTATTTTCTAGGAAATTTTAAACAGGCATTGTTTGGTTTTCACTATGAGCGTATTATGTTTGATCATGCCAAAAAGCGTTGACCAGATTTTAAAAATCTAATATAAATTTTTAAAAGGGGGGGGGGGGGAGAGTCTGGTATTTTTGGAAAGGGGAAATAAAATACAGAAAATTTGTGCGGTACTGAAAGTAATTATTTTTCAGGGACGCAGATGACCGAGCCAGTTTCCTCGCCATTACACTTCGACTTAGCTACCTCATCGTAAGAAAAAAAGCCTTACTTTGAAACCAAGTTGTATTTTTATTTATCTTGCTAGAAATGTGGCTTTTATTAGCATTATGTTTACAAGCAGAAGGAAACATGAGTATCCGTAATTTACGTTCGCATATAGTGTTCTATCCCGTCATATGCTAATTTATTCATCAAAAATTTTTTCATCTAATTTATTCATCAAAAATTTGAAGAAATGAACGAAATCTATTTATCAGATGTCAGAATTAACCTTCTAGCAGTGGCCAGAGACTATGAAGGGTTCTCAAGAGACCAATGATTGTCGCTTTTTTAAAAGATAAAAAAGATGGCTACAAATAGCTGAAAGCCAATCAGACAAAAACGGCCAAGATCCAGTTATTAGTATTTAGAAACTTTTTAAAATTAATATTTGTTTGCTTAGATCACTTTGTTGTTTCAGAAGTTCTACAGCGCGCAGGATCAGTCACAGTACAGGATGTTCAAAGACCTCTACCTTCGCCAGATGATCAAAACCCTCTCCGAGCCAGACCTGGGAGGGGGCAGTTCATTCGACCAACAGGTACCTTCCAAATAACCCAGACAAACTCAAAAAAATCTCAACATATCATAATAGGGGTTATAATTTCATGAGGAGGGCTAAGATGGGAATTTCCATCTTAGCCCCCCTCATGAAATTATGACCCCTAATATGGTATGTTTACGCAATGGGGGAGGGGTTGTATAGGCAACATGGTCACAAATGGGGGGCTATAATGAGAAAGACACCGCCGCATTAATGGATGATCACATGTTGACTTTTGACAACATAGAAAGCATCTTATAATTAGCCAGTCAGAAACTAATGAAATTTACATTTTTTGACGCATAACATGCGTTGTTATGTATTCAAGAAAGCTGTATAAAACCAGAACATCGCAAAAGGAAATGATTCAAAATTTTTAAAAAAAAAACTTTTTAAAGACGATTTTTATTGAACAGCAGATTTGTGGTCAGTTAGGCTAAAAAATGCAAATAACGGGGAAAAGGGGGACATTCACCGTTAATATTCATTTGTACTAAAATATCCTATGACATGAAGCCTAAAATTTGGGACTTCCTAATTTTGAAAGTGAGCAAGTTTTGAAAAAAACTTTGACAATAAAGAAGGGTCGCTACGAGATTTAAATTTGTTAACAATAATTTGTGAAAATTTGGACAGTAAAAATTTGGTAACATCTTTTTAATAACCGCGAAGCGATAGCGGCTATTATTGGACATCGTGGTTTTGGACAAGAATTGGATTGTATTGGTGCTCTGTCTTTTTTTATTTTTTAAGATGTTTTCACACCTTTTTTCATGATTTTGACTTTTCAAAACGTGATAAACAGGTAAAACTCAGCGGGCATCAAGTTTCATTAGAGGCCCTTAGCCACGTTTTGTAGTCCCTTAAGTGCTTAGAGTTTTTCTTCAACAGCGAGTTTTTCCGCACCTTGGGCCCAAGAACATCCTTTAGGGTTTGACGACAAGTTACTGCATAGCAGCTGGGATTAATATGTTGATTATCAATGTTTTTAATAACACAATCATTGCAAATTTCTTGATGAACTCTATTTTTTTTGAAATATTCTGAAAATTATTATTATGCTCCAAATTTATCGAGCTTTATGAGTCCGTGAAACTATTTATGGCTTTAAATAGGGATACTGAATAGTTTCCGGAGACAATGAATTGGTTCTGAAGTTTTGAATATCGCGAGTATTAGCAAGATTTTGTTAAAAATTGCAATAAGTTTAAAATTTTTGAAATTTTTTGGTCATTTTTGGTGTTTAACGATCTTTACTGACAAACAAAACTTTTTCAAGTTTTGCAGATTGGTTACTTGTCAGAACTCCAGAGACAAAAGAAATGGTTTTAGCATTTCTTATGCAAGTTTAGAAATTTTCTTTAATGGCTTCATTTTTCAGTTTTTTTAAGCATTTGTCATATTTCTCTACCTTTCTCCTACCTATAGTTGATAATGAAACTCTTTTTTATAGATTTGCGTGAGTTATTGAGTATATTGGCTTGTATCATATTTAAATTCAGAGTAAAAGCTTTAAGAGATTTAGCAATGATAATTTTGTTTAGTTTTTTTGTTTATTTTAGTTCATTCGACCAACAGGTACCTTCCAAATATCCCAGACAAACTCAAAAAAATCTCAACATATCATAATAGGGTTATAATTTCATGAGGAGGGCTAAGATGGGAATTTCCATCTTAGCCCCCCTCATGAAATTATGACCCCTAATATGGTATGTTTACGCAATGGGGGAGAGGTTGTGTAGGCAACATGGTCACAAATGGGGGGCTATAATGAGAACGACACCGCCGCATTAATGGATGATCACATGTTGACTTTTGACAACATAGAAAGCATCTTATAATTAGCCAGTCAGAAACTAATGAAATTTACATTTTTTGACGCATAACATGCGTTGTTATGTATTCAAGAAAGCTGTTTAAAACCAGAACATCGCAAAAGGAAATGGTTCAAAATTTTTAATAAAAAAATTTTTTAAAGACGATTTTCATTGAACAGCAAATTTGTGGTCAGTTATAGATTTGCGTGAGTTATTGAGTATATTGAATTGTATCATATTTAAATTCAGAGTAAAAGCTTTAAGAGATTTAGCAATGATAATTTTGTTTAGTTTGTTTGTTTATTTTAATTTCAACTTTTGAGATTCTCTTTTTGGCTGCGATTGTTCAATTGATCTGCTGGTCAGCTAAAATAGTTCTCAGTTTTTCATTGATTTCCTTTGATTGTATTTCAGGACTTGTACTTCTATGTTTTTTTAATTCGTTGTCTCCATTGATGATTCTTACGACCTGACTTCTTGGAATTGACTTTTTCAATGACCAGTGACTTCTACTGCTTTGCAGTTAAAATTTGTGTACGTGACCGTCAGTTTTGCTTTTAAGTCAATTGCTTGACTTACATCACTCAAAAAATGACTTTTGAACTCACTTATGAAACTTTAATCTTTATGAGCATTTACTAGTTAATAGTGTGCATCTAAGTAGTGCCAAACCTAAATGTCCTCATCTTGATTATTAATCTTGAGTTTTTGATTTCGAATATCAATTTTGAAAACGCTTTTTAGTAATTTTTCCTTATAGACGGTATGTGTCATAAAATTGATAGTCCGAATATAAGCCAAAAAGTTTAGTGGTCTATTAAAGGACGGGTGGTCGATCTGTTAATCTTATTCTTTTAGTTGTTTCAATTCATGGAAGGCCACAAGCGTCTATCGCGGCTATTTTCCGCAATCTGCCGCCTATGTTTTTATTTATCGAACTTGTTGCATCAATTGGTCGTGTTTTTGTCCTTGTTTTTCGAATTGTTTTAAACTTCTTTGCTGCTAGCCAGATGTTCCGTCCCTCTAAATTGCTTGAAAAAGAAAATAACCTCATGGAAAGTTATTTTTGTACGTGACAATTTGGAGTTTGTTTCAGCCAACAATAACTTGCCCAAACTCATCATTATTAAATATTATTTACACAAACAGCTGCATTTTTCATAAAAATTTCATAGCATTGTGACAACAAATATTTTGATAATTTTTCTTGACTAAATAGAAATTCAATTCTTTCAAAAGATTGAGGAACTTTATCAATTTACAGAAACTTTCATTAGAAATGAAAACGTGTGAGATGTTTGACAAAAAATTGCAATGTTAAATAACCAATTTCCAAGCTTCTTATAAATAACTGATTTTTGTTCAAAAAAACACAAAACTGGACAACAGGATTCAAATGATGTGAAAAAAATGAAATAACATAATTGATATTGTTTTGTTACGCATTGGGCGAGTATTGAATCACGGTTGCAAAAAATAAATTGGTTGATCGAATGGGTCTCTCTCTTCTTAAAAAAAGTTTCAAGAAATTGAGCTTGATCTGATGGCAAATAATGTTAAATGTCTACAATTAAGAGATAAAGTGAGAGTATAACGAATTAACTAAATTTGATTTAAGCATGCTATTTTTCGTCTTCTGTAAGCAAAAGGCAAAAACGTGCAAAATTCATGCCATGAAGGAGTCAGCAATTTGGAGACCCGTTACAAAACATTATAACTTTGGTTTATTTCAAAATTTTTAGCCGTGTGTCTTTTTATGAGATTTTGTGAAACGCATAATGGTTGAAAATGACACAGCGCTCAAACTGAAGCTTTTAATCAAAACTTAAGTATTAAAATATTCAAATGATCAGTGAAATCTGGAATCAAACATCGTTCTTTCTGTGTGATATCGCTTAATACAATCAATTATCTATAAATGAATATTTTTAGGATTAACGTTTTCTTTGCGTTTTTTTGCTGAAAACTTGTCAACAAATTGATGGTATTTTTTTCTCTTAGGAAACATCAAATCGAGCTCATGTTGTTAATTTAACCTGAGATAAAATTGAGCTAAATGCGTCAATATTGTTCTACGTTACATGACTAATGACAGATATCACAATTTATGAAGCCATATTTTTGTTACCGATTTTTTCGATAAGATTTTTAAACTTTAAACTGTGTTTAGGATCCAGCAGGGTTCTACAGAGCCGAAATAGCTCAGTGTTACGTCAGTTTAGCCGAACTGTGTGACAGTAATCGGAAAATGAGCCGGGTCCAAAAAGAAGAACAGCCGAAAGACGACTCAATTGAGAAACTGGAGTTACTAGAGCAGGCTGCTATCAATTTCCACCAAGCTGGAGTAAGTTCTGCTCTGCCGAGAGAAAAAACTCGGTGAAATCTTTGTGAGAAATCATTAATGCTCGATTTAAAATGTTCTGCTATGTTCGGATTTACAGATTTAAACGTAAAACGTTTCTGCACGTTCAGTTTCAAAAGTGAGTGTCTCCGGCGTAAAAAAAATGGTATTGTCAATGTAATAACGTAAGAAATCTATGCTACGTTCGGTTTAAGAACCTTCAATTTTTTTTTACTAGTGCTATTATAATTAGTTAATAATGGTATTAAAATTATTATTGGTAGTGGTTTGGTTCTTAATGATTGCTGGTTGCTGTTTCTTTTAATTTTGCTCGTTTGACCTCAACACTACTCAAACTCCATGTCATGAGAAGCGATTCAAAAAATTAACAAAAGAGCATGATTGATAGTAACCCTAAGACAGACCAGACAATTTTCTTTTGAAAAAATTGGAAAAGAAACTTCAAAAATAGGATTGAAAGAGCATACAAATTTGTTGATAGGGACGTTTGCGTAAAGGAGTGAAAATCAGAACTACTTGTCAACTGTTTTAGACCACTTGAAGAGAAAATCTGAGTTAACATAGACTGGAATGTCATATAGCAGAATCAGAAACATCAAAAACTATCAAAAAATTGAAAAGTTTACATACAGGTACCTAAAACTCTGAAAAATACTAAGTTCTGCTTTCCCTTAAACCATCAGCACATTGCTGAAAGCTACGCTGCTAGTTGTAGAAATACGAACGCGGCCTTTTCTGATTTGAATAAACGAGACCTAGACAAAAATACTGCAAATAAGTAAAATTGAATATTTTTTGTTAGAAAGCTGTTCAATTTAGAAACCATTGACTTTCAAAACCAACTCGTTCCTGAAAACTAAGCTATTTAACGTATACTCGGCAGACCAATAGAGACAGAAAAAACGAAAGCGGTCTAATTTTTATGAAATGGGAATGAATGTTTGCTAAACTTCTTGAAAATAATGCGTCCATATTATCTTGTTAAAATTTACCCACTAACGTATCTGTTTTAAGACAACAATTTTCCAAAATTTCCGTAACATTTCCAGAACTTTTAATGTTCAGTTGTCAATCCCAATCAAAAACTAACTTCCCAATTACGCAACTCAAAAATAAGAATCGAAAAAACAGTTGAGAGGAAAAGCTGTATGAACTATAATCAAAATCAAAGGCAAACCCATTTGTCGAAACCAAAAAAACTTGACAAAACGCAAAAAACTTCAAGTAAGGCTCATAAATTCAAGCCTCGATTTTGAATGATTTCGAATTGATATCGCCTCGATTTTATTAGATTCCTCCAAGCTAATCAAACTTGGGTTATATTGCAACTAAATAAGCGGGAATTATTTGTTCAAAAAATTAAAATTAGCTAAAAAAAAAACTTTGTGCTGAGATCTTACGAAAGGTGCAGCACAATCATAACTAAATACAAAACGGCTGCTACTAATAAACATTTTCATTATAGGGTGTGAAGGAGAACGTTTGTGAAGGAAAGAAGATAAGAACGTTGGCTTTAAAACTTAATCAATCTTTAGAGCTACTATGTTGTTTACAAATTTTGCTCTAGGTTTAATTGAGTAACTACATTTACCAAAATATATAGATTTTTTAAAGATTTTTTGGGCCAATTTTCAAATGAAAAATCCGAGGTCAAATTTGTAAAGTTGCAAATTAATGTCGCAAGTTATAAAATCGTTTGCAAATTAATGTGAGAATTTTCAAAATTCGCAAATCCTGTTTGCAAATATTTGCAAATATAATACATTATTTTACAAATTTTGTAAATCAAATTGCAAATTTTTGCAAACCTGACCTTGGGTTTGGAGGAGGGTTGAGGATTTTTGTTTCTATTCGTAATGAGAAAATTTTTGAAAACCTAGCAAAACTCAGGCCTAATTTTTCCTCCAAAAACAAAAAGTTGCCAAAAAGTCTTCAGAGGATTGATCCAGTTTTTCAACGATACCATTTTTGCATCTCTCAGTAAAAGATGATTCATCAAAAAAAGACCAGACTAACAAATTCCTGAACATCAAATAAATTTGAGGGTTGAAAAAATAATCTTAACCATCACAGTGCAAGAGTTCACCACGTTTTACATTGTCAATCGGAAATTAATTAAGATCTGATGGTTTAATTTTGAAGAAAATACCGCTTCTTTATCGCAATTTAAGTCATTTCTTTAATTTTTAATATAAATTGTTTAATTAATGTCTCATATACATTAGAGTAATTCATCCTTATTGTAAAAATATCTTTTGCTTTTATCATTGTAATGGGTATTTTTTTTCGTTATTAGCGCCTAGTCCAAGCGGAGAAAATCTTCCACGAAATTGAGGAAGGATATCGTTCCAAGTGGCTTCTGAAAAGACTTCAAGCCATTCGGGTAAGTAATAAATTATTCTAGAGCTATATTTGCGTGTCAGCCCTTAATAATGATCATGTATGGCTTCAAATTTTAATCACGTACGATGTGATAAAAACCTATCAGCTCTTATAGGTTCGGCTATTTTTTAAAAATTTTTTCTACAACACATCTTTTTCTCTGAAAATATTGTCAATTGTAAAGTTAGAGCTGGCATTGTTGTGGAAATCGTTGAAAATGATAAACACAATCTTGTTTTTATTGCAAGTGCAAATCATCTTATAAAAACTAAAATTTATTTCAGAATTTATCCCTCTAACGACCAATTTACAAAAGAAAATTTAATTTCGCAATCGATGTTTGTGTCGAATTTTTGAAACTTGCAAACGGTAGCCAATTTAAACTACCGTTTCAACCATTGAAAACAGAATTTGATATCTATGATGTTCACAGCCCTACGCTAACTAGCTTTGCTTTCATTTATCTTAACTGAAAAATTTTTGCCACGAAAATCAGACCCAATTCCAAATTTTATAGGCAAGTGCCGCTAAGTTTAATTAACCCTGTCACATTTCTTTCAGGAAATTCAGCTTCAATGATGAAGGGTGACAGACCGAGCAAAATAACTATAAATTTCCCTATCGGATTTTTTTTGGTTTAAAATTCAACTAACTAAGACATCAAATTTTAGTTACGGTTTACAGGATTCAGGCTCACACTTATCAAGTGATACACAAAAAACTCTGTCTTATCAGATGCTATACAATCAAATTTGTTTGAAAAGAAGAAATTTCGCGAGCGATTTTTATGATATCAAACCCAATTAGATGATTTTCCAAAATTCTGCTTCCATAAGTGATGCATAATCTGATTAGACATTACTTAAGAGTTTTTAGCAATAAATTATTTGTTTTTAGTTCTTGAGCAATTAAATTTCTCAAATCAGCGGGGCTGATTATCATTAAAAGCGACATGCGACAGGATAAACTATAGTGAGGAGCACAAGTCTATTAATTCAAAATTACAACTGATAAATCTTACAAAAAAAATCTCAGTATAGATATATAAAAAAACACCACGGAAAACTTACCTAGGCTGAGTTGCAAGACCAATAATAGACATGTTTAGACCATCACAGACAGAACATGCGTATATCCAGACTTTGGAGCGTTCTATAGACTTTCTTGCGTTCAAAATTTGCGTAAGTTCGAAAGCACTTGTGTAAAGACTTTCGTGCGTTCAAAATTTTTGTGCATTCTTCAGAAGTCAATATTTTCAGACATTCGTGACCTCGCCAAATTTTCTTGAGTTCAAAGTGTTTCATGCGTTATTGGTGCGTTCAAAAGCGGCAAAGTCCAGACTTTTATGCGCTCAAAATTTTGATCTTTCTTCGTTCAAAATTGTGTATGTCAAGATGTTCATGTGGGCTCGTGTCCAGACATATCTTCATACTTATGCATTCAGGCAAATTGTGATAGAGAGTCTTAGTAGTTGGTACATATATAAAGGGCAAGAAGTGACTGATGAAAGAGATGCCATTCATCGACTTTTTAAAGCGTGATTGTCGTCTGCAATTTCAGCCTTATTCTACAAATTTTGTAGCAAAATTGTCCAAAACAAGGCAAAATTTTGGATACAGCTTTTTTCTGCGTTCGACCTTTGGCAACTTTTGAGCTGAAATTTTCTGCGTAGAAAGCTTTTACTTTAGTAAGCGCTGTAATAAGAGTGCTAAATCAACCTTGAGTTAAACAGTAGTTGCAATTTTTGCTTCATTTTGAAATATTTTGTGCAGTCCTTGAGGTTTTCTATGTTCAGATTTTCATACGTTCAAACTTGCCTGTGTGCAGACTTTCGCGCGTTCATCTGTGGTCCTAGACCGTCTAATTTTGAACGCACGACGCTCGCTTGAGGGTTCATTTTGGTCTGGAAGTATCGACTTCTGGTCTGACACCTCAGCTAGCGGGTGTTGCGTGTTTTATTTCATATACGTATGTTCATGATCACAAAAAAGGTTAGGTAATTTAATGTCAATTAATTTAAATTATATGACACAATAATTTTTTTGGGCAACTAACATCGCGGAAGACTAACATATCTTAAAACTGTTTTTGCTGCAGGCAAAACTGGACCAGTTGTACGAGAGCATTTCGAGCGAAACTTTGGAGAATTTGACGGCCATGTCATGTGGACAACCTGAATGGTTCTATTATGTCAGATTGTACGGAAATCTACCCTCCGCAGTCGAGGTATATATAATTGAGTGTCATTTTTTTCAACTTTCATTCTTTTACCCCCTATATTTCATCCCTCCCCGTGTTGAGGACAACGAGGAAAAAACGACAATCTTATTGTAAGAAATCGTCGTTTTGGTCGTTTTATCGTCGTTTTGTCGTCGTTTTGTCGTCGCTTTCTTCGTTTTCATTAGTTTGCGTCGTTTGAGTCGTTTTTTACATGTAAGACAAGATCGTTTCTTCGTCGTTTGGCCACGCCTCGGCGGTCCATGGGACTTATCTTACATTCTTTTTTAATAAAATTCCGATCATAATTTTACAATTATTTTCATCAAAAATTAAATTACAAAAATTTTTGACATAGATTTTTTAATTATATTAACATTTATGTAATGGTTAATTGACTCTGCTTGAAGTCACTGAGAATTTCTGGCGTTTATCGAGAATTGCGGAGCGGCTCGAGATAATAAATGAGAATTTCGAAGTGACTTCTGCAGAGTCACTTAACCATGCTTAAAACACGAAACGCGCACGTTTTAAAATGACGAAAGTCAAGGGAAGTCAAATTCTGGCCAAGTAGCAACTTCTGGCATTTTGATTTCTGGCACTGCAGACTTTCGGCATTCTAAAATGTGCACGTGAGTGTTTTAAAGCTAGTTCGAGATTTGTATCTTAACACGTTGTAAACTTGGTCCGTGCATAATTACACCCTATTCAATTTATTAATCTAATTTTCAGTCATTTTTTGAAAGTAGGCCTGTTCTCCGGTTTTATTTCTCCACGATAACCCAAACTTGACTATTTAAGAGCTGCAAGTTTAGCGCGTTTGGCCACGCCTTAGCAGTCCGTGAGACTTGATATCAAACTATCACAAGCAAACAAATTATAGGTTTATTTCCTATCTAAATTTAGTTGTGTTTTCCGAGGGGGTTTATTTTTTAGTCACGTTTGTTTCGGTACCTGTAGACGTTTGTAGGGCGATCATTTTTTGTGCTTTTTAATATCGGATGTCAATTTTTACAAAGTTTTTGTTCTATGATTCCTATCAAGCTCTGATCTTAACTCTTTTTTCGGATCAATCACAAGTACTTTCTTGCATCCATAACATGATCAAAAATTTCATTAGAAACCTCTGAGTTGATAAAAACGCGGCTATTTCAATTCTAGAGTACACGTTTTATTTTTCAAAATAAACTAAAAACAATAATTTAACATTGTTTTTATTTCAGGATAGTGGATTCATAATTCGGGTTCCAACTTCGGTGGAAGTGAGCGAAGCTGCCAGAGAGATAACCCGGATATTTCCTGATA
Source organism: Convolutriloba macropyga (assembly GCF_964194025.1). Taxonomy (NCBI): domain Eukaryota; kingdom Metazoa; phylum Xenacoelomorpha; order Acoela; family Convolutidae; genus Convolutriloba; species Convolutriloba macropyga. The sequence continues at coordinate 13,183 of NW_027453392.1, read as the reverse complement.
TCCAAAGACAGAACATTGGAACTGACCCACACACGGCTAAACTCGACCCTGGGGAGGCTTGTTAGTTAAAAACTCCAACAGCCATTCTATGAAATGTACTGAAAAGTCTGACAAGTCTTAACTAGTATCATCAATCAATAAACTAAAAACAGATCTTTTTCTTTTCTGCGCCCCCGCTTTGTAATTGCATATTATTTCCACCCCGCAGCCGCATATGCCATATTTTTGCATAAAATATTACTATGTAATGGCACGTGCTCTGTATGTGGGGGTGCATAACGTACTGGGGGGGAGGGGCATAAACGCAAAAGATCCCTATAACAGTTTCTTTCGACTCTCTGTCTCAATTTTTTTTGCTGGAAAAGTTCTTATACTACTCTTATAACAAACGACAACGAATATAAGACTACACAGATTAAGTTGCCAAATTATAGGTTCTGGAAAGGGTTACGGTCGCACGATAGTCTCGACAATAGTCGAATTTGGGTCTGAATAAAAACTAAAGTCTGGGAATAGTCTGGACAACGGTTGCAAGAAAGTCTGATTGGAATCGGAACATTGGTTGCACAAAAGTTTGGGCAACGGTCGCATGGCAGTCTGATCAGAGATTAAAAGAGTTGTCCACATTTTGGATATTGGCCGTACGATAGTGTTAACTATGGTCACACAAATATCTAAACAAAGATTAAAATCGGAACATGGTCTTGACATTATCGCTTGAAAATATTGTTCGCACAAAAATCGCACTAAAAATTGGCCACCTGAAATTCGCGTAAATATTTCCAGCGCACAAAAAATAGTTGCCCTAATGTCTGATCAGAAGCGTTTTGACTTACGGCCGCACAAATAAAATGATCGCACAAAAGTCTGATCAGAGGTAATTTTGGTCTAGCTCGGTCTGAGCAGAGATTAGAATCTGAAGATAGTCTAATCAGAGGTTGGGTGGCTTTGGTCTGGAACTTTAACCTGGGTAGTCAAAAAATCAGATAAAACAGTTATCTGAGCATTTGAAAATTAGAAATTGACAAATCAAGGGTTCTGCGCAAATTTTTTAAATGTTTTGCAGCAAAAAGTAAAAATAAATCTTATTCTTTTTTGTGTCCTGTTCTCTTCTCGAGAATCGATGTTACAATTTTAAACTAACAATCTAATTCAATCTGTAATGCTGTTTGTTTGCTGAGTGAATAAATCTTATCTCTCTTTTCATCAATCAATCTTTTTTCTCATAAACCATGAGAAAACTGTTACCGTTATTGAAAACAATTTCACTTGAAACAGTTTATATCTCGCCTGTTTTCTACCATTCATAGGAAAACGCTTTCACTCAAGAGAAGTATGCATTAGTGTATTAATTTAATTCATGGTCATCAGCTATTAGATACAATTCAAGAACGTTTTTGCTGGGCAAACCAAGAAAAGTTAATGAAAGGCACTGCTTCTGTAGGCACTGCTTCACTCTGCTCTAAGTAGACAGGTCAGTGAACGCAATTCATGTTTAGTTATCAATTAATTTTGCAGATATTGTTCTCTCCCCAAATTTTGACAGTGGTCATTTGGTTTGTTTGCTAAAACGGAAATATTCTTGAACTGAGGGTTACGCGTTTTTGTCTCAGATCTGCTTTCATGGGGCGTATAAAATTGCGTTGTTTTCAATATCTTTATAATAAAATTATGAACATTTAGCAAAGAGAATAAACAAAGTTACAATTAAGCTTGTTCACATTTTTAGATGATAGTTTTTAATTTAGATTCACATTTTGTTTCTGCCGGAGAATTAAGAAACTTCATCTCGTATCAATAAAAATATATATAAAAAAAACAAGTTGCAAATCTGATAGAAATATTGTTGATAGTGCATTTATTAATACAAATATCATTAAACAAGTTAGTTGATAATGCAACAAAATTGCCCTCCATTTTACCCTCCTGTTGAATTTATTTCTTATGTAAACATAAAAATCCAGAAGGAACTGATTTCGCATGTTTTTCTATAGATGTCGTCAAAAGGAACGATTTTCAACCAAAAGAAACAATCTTGAAAAGAAACGATTTTCAAGAAGAGTATGATCGAACTGTTGGCAATTCTGCAGGAAATGAATTTTTTGACCTTTCCATTTGCTTCTCTGCTTTTTGAGTTCTCGGGGTTTTTTTTTTAATCTGCAAACATGTAAATTAAACTAACCACTTGGTAATGTTACATGTTAGAAATTTATTAATCAAACATTTTTTTTTCTAATTTATAACAAACTAAGGTTCGGTTTTCGTAAAATAATTTAATAAAAAATATGTTTAAATCCTGCAACCCTTCTGTCTATTGGAACTCTTTCGTGTCGTTTAAGCATTTCCGCTGTAACTTTTTGTTTAAATTTGGTCTTCGACGTTTCTTTTCTAATTGTAATTGGAAGTGTGTTCCATTTTCGAATAAAGTTACGAACAATTGAACCATTACTCCATTTTGACTTACATTTTTGTTCTAAGAAAAGGTTATGGGTTCGTTTGTTTACAATAATAGGCACGTTTTCTAAAAATCTGAAATGTTTATTAGAGCGATTTCTTAATTGTTGGAGAATATTGAAAAACCTATTTAAAGACACCCGTGTTATTTGGAGCTCTGCTGGAAGAATTTTAGTCTCCAAAAGTAGATCTCTGGCAGTATCGTATTTGGTTTTCATAAAGCAAACTTTTATTCCCCAGTTTATCTGTTTGTTAATTCTGTCAATAGAGTAAGATGGTAATTTTTGAAAAAAAAATTGCGCTACAATACATTGATACAATACATTGTTATTTCATTACATCGTAATAAAAAATAGTTCAAATCAGTCACCATTACTGAAAAGATTCTCTAAATTTTTGATGTTTTGGTTTATCTGCTCGGCTCTTGGTGTTAAATTTGATTGCTGGTCAGGAAAAGGAGCCTTTAAATTACTTTTTTTTCAGGATTTTTAACGTTTTTTTTGTCTTTGTTATTTATCATGAATATCAAAAAAATTGCCTGGAAGCCAGAAAACGGGAAAATTCTTGGTTTTTTTTTATTGCATTTGCTATTACAATTCTTTGCAAATTTGTTAATGCAGGTCACTCACTTATTGAAAAATATACAACTAATTTTTTTCAATCGTGTTTTTCCTTAAAATTTGATTTTTCAGTTTCACCTTTGTGCTCGAAAATATCGCCAATTCCTAAGAGCTTTTTTACGATAATTGGTGATCTCCTCTGATAGATATTACTTTTTTGCCCAGATTGAAGATAACAATTGTGTCTGTGCAGACATTTTAAAATAAAAAAAATTAGAGCGTCTATTTTCAGAGATTCGTGCGTATATGTCCAGATTTATGTGCGTTATTGTCCAGTCAATCGTGCATTCATGTTCAGAATTCTGTGCGCTTTTTGATGTTCACAGGTTTTGCAATTTTTCTCAAAATGATTCCCCTCTCGTCTGCTTATATTCGCTCAGCAGATACTTGAATCCGATGAGGTCTCAATGAATTGATGAAGTTGTAACCAAGAGAGCCAAAATATCTTTGCCTTGAATAATCTCATTCAATTTTCAAAATTATTGAAGCACGAATTTTGTGATATAACTCAAATCATCAATCATGTTTTGACAATTGCATAATCCAAATTTTTTAATTCAGTGTTCCCAGTTGGGCAAAAGTCGGGCATGACATTTTTGGTCAAACGACAGTCCAGCTCTTTGCTTAGGCTGTGATAAGTTTTTTTCATAGGTATAGATAACTGAGTTGAGCACAATCTTTTCATACCACTTTTTGGTCGAGCATCGACTTTTCATAAGTCGAGCTATAATTAAGCGGGGGTAGCATACATTATTTGAGCTCACGATTTGAATAAAAAGGTATATCACATTACTGCAAACGCAAATTCTCAAAAATTAATTTACGCGTTATGCTTGAAGACCTGCTTCAGACAAAACAGCTATATAATCGCACTGAGCAGAGTACAATTTTTTAAAATGATTAATATTAATTGAGAAGTTTCAAATTAATTGTTGCCCGGAGTGGACCCACAGACAAAATCAGTACTGAACCATAGTATTTCAATTCTGTATTTTTACTCTGACCAGTACTATGATCATGTCATTTTTTAGACTTTTCTTGGTAAAATTCATAACAAAAAAAAGGTTCTCTGAATTTAGTCTGAAACATTATGAATTTCTCTTAGATTTCCAAATCTCCCTGACCGAAGTGAGGAATTCTGATTCTGCAAAAGAGAGACTTCAGATCAGAAGGAGTCAGTTGAAAAGTGTCGGAACTAGTCTGGGATCACCGACCAGCGCATATAAACCAGGTTAGAGCTGCAATTTTCCTTGATAAAAATTTCACTTTGAACTCGGTGGTAACCCATGATTTGGCCTGAGCTTGCGGATGCTGTAGGTTGTCTTCGAACTGGGTACGGTTCTTCAAGAGTCTTGGAACATGACATAGTCTTCTTACAAGATATTGCCAGATGACCGTCATACGCAGTTTAACCTTTCATGATTTTTTAAGATAGCCATCATCGAGGTTGTACTAGGGTTTTAAAAGTGTATGTAATTTCGAAGTCATATATACAGAAATTAAAAATGACACTCTATTTTCCGACATCATATATAAATATATATGATGGGCAGCGTAAACTCTCTTGCGACGAGTCGTCCTTAAGCTTAAGATTACTTTTTTTAATGTAAAAGTAATAAGTAATAAACTAAGTAAAACGTTCAAAAGTTACAGATGTTGAAAAAAAGTTGCTCTTGATTTGTTTATACGTGTTAGTTTTAATTTTTAGAGAGACATTTCGACATGGGTATGTCCTTTTTGTGCTTTTGTGTTTATGTTTATATTTATGTTTATGTTTATATTTAACTGTCTTTCATATAGTTGGCATTATCGCGTTACATTCGCCCTGCAAGCTTCGTGAATGGCAAAAAACTATTTGTGGGAAAAGCTGACATTATTTCTACCAAATGTTTCGAAACGAGACCGCCCGAAATAACTTATGGTTTCCTCGGATCTTTTCGATTTGTCCCCCCCCCCCCCCCCAGCTTAGTGGGCGCATATTATTTGCAACGCCCAGACGCATGTGCCATATTTTTTATATTTTTACATTATGATGTACTATGTAATGGTACGTGCTCTGTAACTGGGGGGGGGGGGGGCACAAACAGAAAAGATGCGTTTCCTCTTTCATAGTTTTTGAAAGTCATTGGAAATAATCGATTCCCGGATCTAATTGGTTTTGGTCCCCCAGTGTTTTTTATGACCCCCAGTTACAAATTATATATTCTTATATAGCACATTACTATGTAAGAAAATAGCACGTGCGCCTGGGGGTCATAAAAGATTTATGCTCACTAAGCTGGGGGAACAGAATAGACCCGATTCCCTTTCGTCTGTGTAACTTCACCTAAGTACCAAATCATAAAGATCTTTTTTATAATCCCAATATGTTTCTTATTGCCATCGATACTTATAAATTAGTAGTATACTTATTAGTGTATTGTAAAAATTTTAGCCTATAATTAGTCCATAAATAGTCTACTTTTTCCACACTAATCGTGAGAACTAATCTTTCAAGCGCATATTAACGGCGCAAAAGTCTACATTTCAACGGCCACGGTGGCGCCGAAAGCAAGACAAGCGGCTAGAGCTCAAATGTTTGAGCCCCGTACCAAACTTTATTTTTCCACATGGCCTCGTAGTATAATCAGTCTGAACGCAAGTCTGACAAGTAAAAAAAGTGACATGAATCAGTCTATGATTCAGTTATGATGAGGAACTGCATTTAAACTGGCCCTGTACTGAAAGACACTTGGAGTTAGGTACGGGCTTGTTTCCGTTGAATTGAAACATTGTTGAGTTTCGCAAACAGATTTTACTGAGGTGTGAATTTTTTGTTTACGCTTTGTCGTTTTAGAATAATTGTCCTCACTTGGGTATCCCGCATTTTACCCCTAATCAGTATACCCCTATCACTTCACTCCCATTTTAATGTTTTATGCAATTGGAGTATTAAATTAGTATGATAATTATTTGGCCCTGCCTCGCAGGTAAAGGCTATACCTCAGCAACCCGTGGGACTTGATATGAAACTATCACAACCGATCATGAGATTAAGTATTGGCGTGAAGTCATATATGTGGTTAAGATATGCCGGGCTTAATGAAGCCGGATGAAAAAGAACCCTCACTTGATATAATTTACAGCTCGTATAAGAATTCTATCAGTCTGAAACTATTGTTAAGTATTTATTGGAGATATCAATTTTACGCAAAAATTGTAAGTGACTTCTTTCAATAATATCTAAATTTGCCGTTTTCGTTGTTTTTTAAAACAACATTGAGACTTTTGAATTGGGTTATTGTAAGACTTTGCAACGCTCTAATGGTTTTGAATTTATTAACACCGATAACTTTTACTGATGTTTATATATTTTTTGTTAGTTATTTCGATTGCCTTCAGGAATAGCCTTCTTATTTCGATTTTTGTAACTTTTTTATTCCTTAACAAGTTTTAGAGGGTAATTCTATATCATTGTTTTTCCAAGTAATCTTTAAAATTTTTCATTGCTTTTGTTTGCTTTTGGTTATAGAAAACCAGAAAGTTGGTACACTAGATTAACTGTTTCTTTTATCTTTTATTTAGTTCACATATGCCGTAGATTGCTTATGTCTGATTTTTCTCTCCGAATCGATGACAACATTTTTTTCTCAGAAATTGTTTTGAATCAACATGATATATGCGGGAATAAACTTACAGGGTATTTGAAATATATGGGACATATGACCGCCTACCCCTGATTAATTGGGATTTGACTCATCGCTGACTTTTGCTATACATGCTTAAATCACAGGCTTTTTGAATGAAGTTTTGTAAAAATAAGTCTTGAAATTATGAAAGAAATGCGCTGAAACAAATGCTGATTTTATGTAAGAAATGCGCTGAAGTGTGCTGACGCATTTTATTTCAGCAGATTCAGTACCTATTTTTCAATTTTCAGCGCAATCAGCGCAAATCTTGCATAATTTTCGCGCATTTAGCGGATTTCTTACATAAATATCCGCTTACAGCTGCTGACCCCTGCACCCGGGAGTGATTAACTGATATTAACGCTGCCCAGCTTATTTTCAGAATCTTCTTTTGATCCGGTCAATTATGCTATGGGTATAGTTAATGCCCCAGTTAAACTGACAGGTAAGAACTAAACAGGTGTGAACACAATCAATGTCTGCAATTTGAACCACTTAAAGCAATGTTTTCACTCTTACACCGGGAATTGTTAGGAACTTTTTTTAGTATGAACAAACTATACCCAGGTTGATGTGCCAGACGGATCTGGTATGTCCCAACCCTTCCAGACCAAAATCGCTTATGTCCAGACTTTTGTGCGTTCACCAGACTTTCGTGTGTTTTTCGACGTTTTTCCAGACTATTTAATTTTGAACGCACTACGCCCCCCCCCTTGTGCGTTTATCTTCGATTTGGATATATTTGCTGCCGTCTGAGACCTCAGCCTGGGTATAAAATCAGAGTCCGAATGTCCATGAACAAATTCAGAAGCAAAATTGGCATAAAATTTCCTGTCGATTGATGTAGTACTGCTTTTTTACCAAGTCACCTGGCCTAGCTGATTATTTATAACGCACAAGTTACTCGTTTAATTGTTCCGACCCCACTTGTGGGGGGAGGAACTATATACTCAAATGGGTTTTTTTTTGTTCTGTCAATTTTGGCCGATCGATATATTCATCGTAGAGAAATGTGATTGGTATCATTAAAAAGCTCGTCCCGCGTAGAGTTCGGAATTAAATACATTTTTTTGAATTTTGTGTTTTTTGAGGAGTTATCGAGGTTTAAAGGTTTGCGTGCCCAGTGCGTCATGAACACGTGATATTTGGCATGATTTTGTTCACTTTTTTGTTCAAGTTAAGATTTTTTCTATAAAAAATTTCAATTCAAAATTACATTTTCTGCTACAAATGTAACAGTGATGTGATTCTAACAGACGAAAGGTCATAAAAGGGGGTAGTTTTCGTCTCATAGGGACGTTTACTATAAAAAAAACTTGATTTTTATTTGAGAGCTGATTTTTTAAAAACCAATTCATGTTTTTTTATTGTTTTTTTTCAATTCACTTGGAGACTAGTCACTTTTAAAATCCAGGTTGTGTTCATGACAAAGCTCATTTACGGTCAAAAAATGTCCAATAAACAAATAATTCCTTTTTAAGGAATCGACCATTGTTTTATGGCTCCGATTCTGAGTTTGCACTTTTTTTAAATTTTGAATTTTTTTCAGATTTTATTAACATTTTGTAGCCCTATGACGTAGGTTCGTTGACTAGAATTGCAAAAGGCTTCCTAAAAAGCATTAAGCGAACCTATGTGGCAAATTGAGGGGACAGCTAATGGCTGTTAAGACTTATAAAATAAATTTTCGAAAATTTTTTTTAACGAAATTTTGATTTACTTTTTGAAAGTTTACTAAGTTTTCGGAGTCCTATGGCATAAACTCTGTGACTAAAAGTTCAATAGGCAACCTGATGAATATTAAGTGAACCTATATTGTGCTTTGAGTGAACAACTAATGGCTGTTAAGAACTAAAAAAAATTGAAAAAATTTTTTGAACAATGATTGATTGTTTGAATGATTGAAAGTTTGTTTTTGTGAACGGTAGGGTAGGTCAGTCTCAGTAAAGACAACCCCCTTTCCAATTTGCTACAACCACAATTTTGTGGTTAAAAGTTTTGTCTTCTAACTTTTTGCTCCATGTCACAATTTTGCCGCAAGTTTGGTTCCATGCCACTTCGATGCCACAACTTTTCAAAACTTTTAAAAACATTTTTGGCTAATATTTTCGTAAATTTGTTTCCTTTTGAAATCTTCTTACATTATCCTTATATTGATAGTTGAGAGAAGCCATTCCTTGGATTATAAAGAAAGTTTTCAGAGAAAGCTCATAGTTTGAATGGCTTCGACAATTTCTCACACTTTTCTACTGAAACTCTACTGAAGTGATACACTTTTCGCATTGAGCACTGAGGCATAACTTAGCATATCTATTGACTTCCGTTGAAAGCAATTGAATTAAATGGCTGTTGAGACTTCAAATATAATTTCTTGAAAATTTTTTTTGAACTTTAAACGATATTAAAATTACTTTCTTGAACTCTAAGTCAGTCTCAACATTGGCAGGACCCACTTCCTTTTTTTGCAACCAAAATTAATCTGGTTAGCGGTTTTATCTTCAAACTATTGTCTTTAAGACTTGGATAACACGACTTTTCATATTTTTTTTAAATTTTTGGTTACTTTGTTTCAAATTTTAAATTCTTTTGAAATCTTACCACATTATCTTATAATTTACAGTTCCCATTGGAATAAAAAACACTTGCCATAGATCATAGATCAAGTTTGCAGAGAAAACGGTATGGTTTATATGGCTTTGACACTCTTCTCACTTTTTTTACTGGTTTTTTGGTTTTTGCCTGCATTTGTTTTCATATTCTACGACTTTTTGCGATGAACTTTTTTTGATTTAAGATTGACAGAAATTATTGCCTTCTCATGGAAGATAACTTATTCTGACTTATTGTTTACTTTTTCCGTTGAAAGCTATTGAGTTTAATGGCTTTGATACTACGGATTTTTTTGAAAAATTTCTTGGTTTTAATATATTTGTTCTTATCTGTTGGTTTTTTGAAGTCATATTGTTAAAAAAAAGAAATTCTTTTTTTGTTAAAAAATTATTTGAACACATAAAAGTTTTATAAGAAAGTTCATTTTTTAATGGCTTTGACACTTTTCTCTCTCGTTTTTTCAATTTCCGGTTTTTGCCTGTTTTATGTTCTTCATGTAGTCGTCAAAAAACTTACAGGTCTCATAAGCCTCTGCTTGAGTGTTGAATGAATGAAGTCACTCAATGCAGTAGATTTACAGCAAATGGCCTTAAATTTTATGATATTTAATTTCAAACTTTCTTTTTTAACTTAGTTTTTGCTGTTATTTTTGTCAGCTTGTATCTGATTCTCATGATCGAGAGGCCCCATCCACTTTCCCGTAGTTCGAATATTAAAGTTGCTATTTATATTAGTTCGTAACTGATGATTTTTTGTTGTACAATATGCTTTTTCATAAAAGTTTTGTTAGTGGTGGATATCTGTCTATCTTTTTTTCTTCTTTAAGCTCATTCGCGTAATTACAGATCCAAATGATTTTCAAATGAGGCACAGGTGAACATGCTTATGCTTTCAGTATAGCTTTAACTCAAAAAGTTTACTTAACAATTGAAGTAAAAACGTAATATTCATATAACAGCGAACGGTTTTAAGGTCTTCAATATTTTGTTTTCGCGATATGTTTGAAATATGTTCAGTTTTTCTTCATCTCTGGTCCATTTTTGTGGCTTATTTCAACCAAAGGCCGATTCTATTGGCTTTGTAATGACTTTTTAAGTAAATTTTTTATTATTTTTCTGGAAACCTAATGGTTTCTAGGACGTTTGTAATTATTTGGTTTAAAAACTTTTGGTTGGTTTTTGAATTTCACCTGATTTTTGCTTTTTTGTCAACTTGTTATTTAGTTTTATTAATATAAAGTCCCATATGCTTTGTAGTAACGAAAAAACAAACTTGTTTAGTTAAGTTTTCTTCTGATTGTATTTTGTCATTTTTACTAGGTGCTTTTAATTTTAGATGTTTTAGTTTTGCCGTATAATGTTTGTTTCATTTTGCTTATTTTGTTGTTTATTTTTCTCCCGTAATCTTTTTAAGGGTGGCATATCTCATGAGTGCTGTAATGAGGAATGGCATTGTTTATTTCATTTAGTAGTTTGTGTAATTTTTTTGAACTATAAGATCTATTTTTGATTTTATCTTCATTTGGTTGACAGTTATGTCTGAAATGTACATGAGCGCGGGTCGGAACATCATGTGCGAACGCACATTAACGAGCCTTCTTGTTTGTTTAATGCACCTCTTCGAAATCAAAATTGTAGAATTCTATTGCGATTATGATAATTGCGACTTGTTATTGGATATACGAATAGGGTTTCATTTTCAGCAGAGTAAAAATTAATGTTCTATAATTAGAAAACCAATGATGGATTTTTCAGAGAAACTTTCGCCATTTTGTCACTGCTTTCCATGGCCATGTTTTACAATTATGGTTATGTATATGTTTGTAAATTAATAACAGTAATCAAACTGATCGCAAATTTACTTCAATTTTGGTTATATCCAACATAATTTTTATAAATTTTACTAGGATTTTTTGGTTGTCATGAAGAATATTGTGAATAAACTGTTACTCTTTCACACGCTATAAGTAGCTAATTTCTGCGCGTCACTTTTATCTACGGTCGTTGTATCCAATATCAATGATAGTAAACTAAACGAGAACTAACGGACGCAGACCAAAATGAAAAAAAATCATAATTAGTGATTCAGAATTGACCCTCTTAGGTCAAATAGTGGATTAGGAAGACAATTTACAGTTTTGCAAAACCATATCATTGCTTACAAGAACAATGATAAGTTCAGAACAAAAAGAATATCAATTTAATACTAATAAAACCTGGCTATTTAAGTTTTAGGCTAATTAAACGCTCAAAACTGTGGTAATGGGGATGGCGGCCGAGCAAGCCCAATGACAAGCAAGCCGAACTTTGAAAATGAGGTCAAGTGAGCCGAAATGTCTACAATTGGAAATATTTATGTTTCTGCGGTTCATTGGAATACATTATGCACTATCAAAACGACGCACAGTATTGATTGTCTCGGCTAATAATGAATTATTTCTGATTGATTACATAACTATTACATATCTTTCGGCTTGCTTTTATGTTGGCTTACTTTTACTTCGGCTTCCTTTGCGTTAGCCGGAAATGGGTTACGTTCATCCATGAATACTAATGACAAAATGAATACCTTTTCCACAGTATAAAATACCTTTTCACTTATCGGAATTATTCGAGTCAAGCAAATTTTCATGGAGAAAAATGCTTGAGCAAAATAAAAAAAATAGTGACGAAATCTTGTCACTCGTTTCCACAAAGCGCCAAATCTTATAGTTCCATAATCTTTTCAAACTCGCCTTTTCAGGAATTGGACGCATAATGAATGCCTTGCAACAAAACTTTGACAAAAACATCATTGAAAATTTTGTTTTGTGCTGAAAGAATTTCAAACGTCTCGTCAAATTTGACAGCCACGCCAAAAAACGATCATTATAGAACTTGAGTAATTCTGACTAATTCGTACATTTTTTAGTTTTATTTATCAGCAATCCCTGTGAACCGAAACTTGATACACCTCACAAGGAGTTCTTGCTAAAAGAGAGTTAATGCTGCCGAGATTTTGACCGAGAATTTTTGCGGAGAATTTGCGTGGGTATCAAGAAATAAGAATTTGGCAAGAGAGCCTAGAAACATTGAACATATCTCTGGTAAGACAAGTTAAGTTGTAAAAATTATATAGCACCATTATACAAGATTTAGATCGATGTTAATAAGTTAAACAAGAGTTATAACGATTTATCAAGAAATATCAACAAATATAGGTAGATCCCATTACCAAGGCAAAACTGGTGGGTGAAAAAGTTGCGGTTGAAAATTGATCAAAAGCAACAAAATATTGGTTTTAAAATTAAAATCTTGCGAGAAATGACCTGAACTGTAACTAAAATAAATGCGAGAATCAAATGATTCGGGTAGGTATATCTGATGATTATTTGATGCATCTGAGGTTCTGGTCTTTCATTCGCAGCTAAACTGGTATCGTCAAAGTTCTACTCGACTTTGAAAGCAGAACCAGAAGTTGATGAATCTCTGACGTCATTTGAGAATGTCATCTCTTCCTTGAATGCCAAAAGTGAGACCTCGACATTCTCGACAAAATGGGTGCAGCCTAACGACCAGAAATTGGTTAGCTACTATGATTTTTGGCTCCGTTTTTCTCTTTTTTAATCTTTTTTTTGCGTCATTCATAAATTCAAGGATAAAGCGATTATTTTTCCTGATCAGACATTTAGCAGATCTAATTTGTGATATCTAATTTGTCGATCTTCCATTAAACTGACCAATCAGAGACAATGAACTCTCTATATAGTAAAAATTAGCTGTATAAAGTAAAATTACCTAATGTAACTTTTGCAACATAATTGCATATCACAATTTTTCTTACATTTCTTAG
>NW_027453391.1:5000-17010 GCF_964194025.1 Convolutriloba macropyga | reverse complement strand
TTCTCAATTTGTCCAAAGCACAAACTCTCTTCGCTTACCAAATCACCCAATTTGAATGTTAAGAATACAAATCTGTGATTTAAAAGATTTCTGCAACCTAGACGATGGCGATACTGACAGTAAAGAAACGATGCGTGCTGTGATTAAAGAACTGTTTTCACTTGCCGCTCATCTAAAAGACTTAAAGGAGATATTCTACAATGTGGGAAAAGTGGCCGAGTCGGGGAAAAGATGGTAATAGAAAACCATGTCACTTAAACTGGATGCATTGATTGATTATGACTGGGCTGCGCACGTGGAAAAACCGTCGTCTAAGGATTTAAGCAGAATAATCATAAAAGATTTGGAGCTTTTTGTGCCATGTTGTAAACTGTATTGAAGTTGTACATAAATCAGCCTCGATAGCTTATTGTGCTTATTGTTTTGCTATTGATATAAAGTGCATCCATTTATTCAGGATATATTGTTGGTATATAATAGATTTTTTGATAATTTGGATACAAATACTTGCAATTAAGTAATGATTTCGAAGTATTGCCTCGAATTTTTGTCAGAAGATTTTTACTTTTTGTGCTCTTTAGCATTGATACAGTACTCAAATAACTCGTTCACAGTACCAAATTAAAGCTTCTAACTTTTCATAGCTTCAAATTAGCGCTAACATAAATTTTGAAAAACCTAAAAACTCTAACCTAAAATATCATGAATTAGAATTAATGTTCTGACCGCGCTTGAGGGGGGGGGGGGGTGGGAACTATACTCAAATGGGTTTTTTGTTCAGTCAATTTTGGCCGATCGATATAATAATCGTAGAGAGTTGTGAGTGGTATCATTAGAAAGCCCGTCCAGCGTAGAATATGGAATTCAAAAGGTTTTTCCAATTTTCGCTTTTTATAAAGAGTTATCGAGGTTTAAAGTTTCGAAAAAATTTTGAGACATATTTCATCTGTTTTATTCACATTTGGATCAAATTTTCGTCAATTTTGACCAAATTTTCGTCAATTTTGCTAAAATATGTTAAATTTGTTAACTCTAGTGTTATAGATTTAATCTCTAAAGATAGAGGAGGTTTGTTGAATTGCTCGATCCGAGTTTTTTCGCTAGAATTTTACGGACAAGAATTTCAAATCAGGGCTCAATAAATGATAGATACTATTTAAAATAAACGAGACGCAACTAGATTACATTATGGTTTCTATGGGTTCAGCTCATAAGTTAAGCTCATGGTTTTTATGGCTCTAACAATTTGTTTTTGTAAAAGTTTTATGGACTTCTTTCGTTTTGCTTTCATTTCTTATACTTTTTGTATCCAAAAAAGTTGGGTTTTCATACGGAATTTTGCGAATTTCGCAAATAGCGAATTTTTGCGATTTTTAAAAAAAGGTCTTTTTCATCGGGTCAAGGGGTTGTTCAAATCAAACTAAAGTCGGTATGGAGTATCGCCAGTGTAATAAGAGTGTAAAACAAAAAGAATTTTTGACATACCTTGCCTAGGAAAAAAAGTTGGGTTTTCAAACGGAATTTTGCGAATTTAGCGAATAACGAATTTTAAAAATAGTTCTTTTTCATCGGGTCAAGGAGTTTTTCAAATCAATCCAAACTCGGAATGGAGTATCCCCTTTGTAATTAGAGTATGAAACAAAAAGAATTTTCGATATAGCTTTCCTAGGAAAAAGGTTAGGTTGTCATACGGAAATTTGCGAATTTCGCGATTAGCGAATTTTAAAAAAAGGTCTTTTTTTATCGGGTCAAGAAGAAATAAAACCAAACTTTGTATGGAGTTTTCTATGTGTGTATGTATATATAAAAAGTGGGTACGAGTGGGCTACGTATTATAAGACGGCTAATTTATTGACTAATTTCACAGGTCCTACGAAAAAAGTAGATACGTTTTATCGGGCTTAAGGTATGTATGTATGTATGTTTTTTATGTCTGTATTTATATATAAAAAGTGGGTACGAGTGGGCTACGTGTTATAAGACGGCTAATTTTTTGACGATTTGCACAGGTCACCCAAACTATTTATTTTTAGACTATTGTTTGAAAAAAATTTGTGTTTGTTCAAAAGTTCTATGATATTGTCTTGTCTTCAGTTTTTGATTATGGATAAAAGAATTGGAATCCCCTATGCTTCTGATAGCAGTGTTCCTCCCAAGAAAAAGCTTAAACCTCTCTACTCAACAAGTCAAGAACATGGGCATATAATTAAAAAGTCAGACTCTGGGAAGACATTTGAGTTCATATACAATAACTTTAGTAACAACGAAAACATCCACACGGCTATTGTTGGAGACTCCATATTCGACAACATATGCATTGACAATTGTGTAACGTTTTCTCTCTCCGGAGGAAAAATTGACGACTTCTTTTTTTTATTTGACACCCTCAAATCGTACCCTAACATAATTCTAGCAGTGGGCGGGAACAATCTCTCAAACCGTAACGGTGGAGCAGGCGAGCAGCCTCCCGATGTGCTAAGAAATATCCGAGAACTCTACGAGGGTATAAAAACCTTACAGCACTCTCCGCGTGTTATAGTCTGCACGGTTTTGAAACGACTGAATTGTGATCATTTCAACATACAGAGCTTCAATGCAATGCTCACAAATTCAAATCTGCTATATTTCAAACTACATCAAGAAGTGTTTAAGCCGAAAGGCTTCATGCCGGATGGTGTTCATCTGAATGAAAAAGGAAGACGCGACATGGCAAGTGCCATGAACAAATTGCTGATTGAAAAGGGGCTTCACTGATTGAGAAGAGGCTTGAAGGTGTAAAATTTAAATTTGCTGTTTTTGTAATTGTGAAGTTTTAAATGATTTGATTGCTTGTTTAATTTTGATGACGGTTATTTACTGATGCAAGTTACTCTTATGCCTTTTTTAAGTATTTACACATTTGTGCTTTCAATTTTGTGATTGTTTGTTATTGGATTCTGTTGATAAACAGAAGAAATTTGAGCTAATTCCTAATTAATTTTGTGCCGCTAGTTGTTTGTTTATTAGTTGTTTTCCCTGCTAAGCCTGCAAGACTCGAAGTTGCGTTTTTCAGCGGTTTTGTTTCCTGCTGCGCTTAGGAGACTAGAGATTGCCTTTTCAGCGGGTTGGTTTCCTGCTGCCACCTAAGAGAATTAAATTACGGTTTTCAGCGGGTTTGTTTCCTGCCGTCTAAACAAGAAAGTTCCTATATTCAATGTTTGCGTATTGTCTAAAAGCCTATTTAAGATGCGTGATTCAGCGGGTGAGTTTCCTGCTGCGCCCTAAAATCGTACTTTACGGTTTTCAGCGGGTTTGTTTCCTGCTGCGCTTAGGACACTGGAGATTGCCCTTTTCAGCTGGTTGGTTTCCTGCTGCGCCCTATGAGCGTTAAGTTACGGTTTTCAGCGGGTTTCTTTCCTGCTGCGGCTTATAACAGACAGTTTGCGTTATCAGTGGGTTTCTTTCCTGCTGCTCATAGGAACCTAGGAAATGCGTTATGCAGCGTGAGCGTTTCCTGCAGCGGCTTAAAACGGAAGAGTTGCTTGTTTCAGTAGGTTTGGTTCCTGCTTTGTCTAAGCAGGAATGTTCGTAAATTCATTGCTTACCTTTTACTTCTCTTATAGCTCATTTTAAATGCGTGATTCAATGGGTGAGTTGCCTGCTGCGCCTTAAGTTCGTACTTTACGGTTTTCAGCGGGTTTGTTTCCTGCTGCGCTTAGGAGACTGGAGATTGCCTTTTTCAGCGGGTTGGTTTCCTGCTGCGACCTACGAACATCAAGTTACGGATTTTAGCGGGTTTGTTTTCCGCTATGTCTGAACAAGAAGGTTTTTATATTCAATATTTGCCTATTGTCTAAAAGCCCGTTTAAGATGCGTGCTTCTGCTCCTTAATTTCGTACTTTGGTTTTCAGCGGGTTTGTTTCCTGCTGCGCTTAGGAGACTGGAGATTGCCTTTTTTAGCGGGTTGATTTCCTGCTGCGACATATGATCAGTTAGTTACGGTTTTCAGCGGGTTTGTTTCCTGCTGCGGCTTATAACAGAGAGTTGGCGTTCTCAGCAGGTTTCTTTCCTGCTGCTCAAAGGAACCTAGGAAATGCGTTATTCAGCGTGTGCGTTTCATGCTGCGGCTTAAAACGGCAGAGTTGCTTGTTTCAGTAGATTTCGTTCCTGCTTTGTCTAAGCAAGAAGGTTCGTAAATTCATTGCTTACCTATTACTTCTCTTATAGCTCATTTTAAATGCGTGATTCAGCGGGTGAGTTTCCTGCTGCGCCTTAAATTCGTACCTTACGGTTTTCAGCGGGTTTGTTTCCTGCTGCGCTTAGGAGACTGGAGATTGCCTTTTTCAGCGGGTTGATTTCCTGCTGCGTTTAGGAAACTAGTAATTGCTTTTTTCAGCAGGTTGCTTTCCTGCTGCAACCTGAGAGCAATTAGTTACGGTTTTCAGCGGGTTTGTTTCCTGCTGTCTAAACAAGAAGGTTCGTATATTCAGTGTTTGCGTTTTGTCTAAAAGCCTATTCAAGATGCGTGATTCAGCGGGTGAGTTTCCTGCTGCGCCTTAAATTCGTACTTTAGGGTTTTCAGCGGGTTTGTTTCCTGCTGCACTTAGGAGACTGGAGATTGCCTTTTTCAGGGGGTTGGTTTCCTGCTGCGACCTACGAACATTAAGTTACGGATTTTAGCGGGATTGTTTCCTGCTATGTCTGAACAGGAAGGTTTTTATATTCAATATTTGCCTATTGTCTAAAAGCCCGTTTAAGATGCGTGCTTCTGCTCCTTAATTTCGTACTTTATGCTTTTCAGCGGGTTTGTTTCCTGCTGCGCTTAGGAGACTGGAGATTGCCTTTTTCAGCGGGTTGATTTCCTGCTGCGACCTAAGATCAGTTAGTTACGGTTTTCAGCGGGTTTGTTTCCTGCTGCGGCTTATAACAGATAGTTGGCGTTCTCAGCGGGTTTCTTTCCTGCTGCTCAAAGGAACCTAGGAAATGCGTTATTCACCGTGTGCGTTTCCTGCTGCGGCTTAAAACGGCAGAGTTGCTTGTTTCAGTAGATTTGGTTCCTGCTTTGTCTAAGCAAGAAGGTTCGTAAATTCATTGCTTACCTATCACTTCTCTTATAGCTCATTTTAAATGCGTGATTCAGCGGGTGAGTTTCCTGCTGCGCCTTAAATTCGTACCTTACGGTTTTCAGCGGGTTTGTTTCCTGTTGCGCTTAGGAGACTGGAGATTGCCTTTTTCAGCGGGTTGATTTCCTGCTGCGTTTAGGAAACTAGTAATTGCTTTTTTCAGCAGGTTGCTTTCCTGCTGCAACCTGAGAGCAATTAGTTACGGTTTTCAGCGGGTTTGTTTCCTGCTGTCTAAACAAGAAGGTTCGTATATTCAGTGTTTGCGTTTTGTCTAAAAGCCTATTCAAGATTCGTGATGCAGCGGGTGAGTTTCCTGCTGCGCCTTAAGTTCGTACTTTAGGGTTTTCAGCGGGTTTGTTTCCTGCTGCACTTAGGAGACTGGAGATTGCCTTTTTCAGGGGGTTGGTTTCCTGCTGCGACCTACGAACATTAAGTTACGGCTTTTAGCGGGTTTTTTTCCTGCTATGCTTAAACAAGAATTTTTGGTATAGCTTGCCCAGGAAAAAGTTAGTATTTCATAGGGAAATTTGCAATTATTTCGAATAAATCTTGTAATTTTAAAAATAGGTGTATTTCGTTGGGTCGAGAAGTTGTTCAAATCTAACCAAACTCTGCATAGAGTATCCCCTGTGTAGCTTAAGTCTAAAACAAAAAGAATTTTTACAATAGCTTGCCTAGGAAAAAAGTTAGTTTTTCATACGGAAATTTGCTATTATTTCAATTAAATAATTTTAAAAATAGGTCTTTTTGATTGGGTCATAGAGTTGTTCAAATTTCATATTCGATCAAGTTTTCAGTGTAATGTCTCTTGACACTTTGGCGGGCTTCCTCTTCATGAACAATAAGTGGGATTACCAATTGTTAACTCTGAAAGATGATCGTTGGATTCCTGATACAACACTGAATTTTCGACAGTCGCTTCCGGAATTTGCCAGTGCCAACATAAGTGTTTCGGGCATATGGCAGCCCTACTACTTGATAAAAAAAGGACCTTATAATGAAATGTTGGAAGAGTATGAAAAATGCGTTGAAAGGAGATCTAACTCTGCAGAAAAAGTCGTGAAGAAGAATCTCTTCCAGGTTTGTGTTGATTGATGTGAGAAGTTTTGACCGCTCTCTTGAGAAAAAATAATTTCTAATTTTTATCGAAGTTTTGTTTGAATTTTAGAGAAGAGCAACCGAGTCAACTGCTAATGAAACTTTGGCTTCTTTGAGTTCTCCGCCTGTAAACATTGATAAAGTTTCTTTGAAGGGGAAAGCTGGAGAGATCAAGGTAGCGTTCAAGCTTTCCGTTGCCAGTAACATTTTTTTAAATAATTTTTTTTAGTGCTGTGATACACATCGAAAGATTGCCCGAGTATTAAAAGAAGACGAAGAAAAATTGGCATCGCTGATTTCAATTTACGAAAACCAAATGTTGAACATGAATCAAAAACTGGAAATGAAACTCAAAGAAATAAAGGATATGGTGAGATTTCACTTATTATTAATTTGTTTTTTTTGAAATTTTTTTTGCATTTTTTCCTGTAGGAAAAAAAGCTGCGCAACAACAGCTCTGCTGACGAAGACGATATAGTTAGCAGTACCCATAATCTTGACGGGGGTAATCTTGAACCTTTGTTGGGACCTGTTTCGGACCCTAAGAAAGCAGGCAAAAAGCTGCGAGTCAAAATTTTTGGCCCCGACGGATTAACTGAAGAAATGATTTCACCGTCCAAAGAACAGCGTAAACGTCGAACAGCCGTAAGCAAGGCAAAAGTGGAAATTTTTAAATGTAAGTTTTTTTATTGAATTTTCAATTGCAAATTTATTTTTTGACAACATTTTCAGCTGAAATTCGTCGACTGTTTGACCCAGACAAATTCCCTAACGCTTATGAAACTGCGCGCAAAGCGGCGAATAAAGCTGGTATTGACCGCAAAAGACACCTGCGGGACAAACTGGATGAAACAGAGAACCTAACCAAGGCCGTTGAGATTCAAGCTGAAGAACAGTCTGATAATGAACATAACGAAACTGGCAATGACTGATGATTAGGTCGAACTGTTCTATTCACGGGGTTAATTACAACTTTGTCTTAGTTTTCAGTATATTGAACGGGTTTTTAAGATCAGTTATTTTGCTTAGAGTAAAAATTGATTTCAGTTGTAGATATCGTTATGTATTTCTAACTACATGTTTTAAAACTCTTTGGCATGATAGTATTCAGTTTCTAAATCATAAGTCCCGAGTCCTGTGCTTTGCTTTGGTTCACTTTTTAATTGACCCTGAAATTTTGCTCTTTGCCAGGGGTTTACATTTCAAAGGTTCTTCTTTGTTCTCGTTTTGAAACTGAGATTTCGCTCTTTATTTGTTTTCAGAAGCACAATGAGTTCTTCTAAAAAGCGTTTGTCTGAACTCACTATAACAAAAAACACCGCAGTTGCAAAAAAACATCAGAAAGATCAAGAAATAACAAGCATAAGTCAGTTTTCTTCAACGAGTGTGAAAAAAGGCAAAAGTTTTCCAAGCGCAACCCAACCAAAGGAAAGTGCTTCAATGTTTGATAAAAAACTGCGTTGGAACCCGACTAAACGTATAAATGATTCCGATTCTGAGGTCGAGGCGGAACAAGCGGTCAAAGAAAAGTTAATTAGAGAAGAATTTGAGTGGATTTTTGTTGACCATTGCAGCATCGTAACAGTCAACGCTTCCAATGATGCATGGCCTGCACTGACAAATTATCGCTCTAAATACACTCTTCCAGAGGACTCAATTATTAAACTTAAATACCAAGGGGATTCATACGACAGCAGACTGCTGTGCAAAGGGCCAAGAAAGAAACTTAAAGGCATTGCTGATAATTATCACGACCAGCTCAGGAAGGGGTGCCAACCGGATAGTCTGGAAAAAATTACTTTTGATGACATGCCCAAACTTTCTCAAGAAAAAAGAACAGTTTTTGCAGCCACAGAAACTCAAAATCTTTTGAAATCCAAAATTATTCTTGGTGGGAGCAGAAGAAAGAACAACTGCCCACAAGTTGAGGTAAAAGTAATTGCAAAAAATAAAAAAAATTATTGTTAACATAATTCAAATTGTGTTTTGTTGGTCTTGTGATGCGAGCAGTTTAAGTTAAGCTTGTTTAAATAAAGCAGAGCTTCACGCTTTTAGATTCTCAAAGAAATGTAATTTTTAAGCGCAATTCAGAAAGGAAAAATCTATTTAGCTCACCAACGATGCGAAAAAATTGACTGCAAATTTTGCTACAGGTGGCCCCAACTACAAGTGTAACTCACACATCTCCCCTTCCATTTGAAGATGATGCGGCGATGCCAGAGCAGGTTATTGAATGTTTTTGCTTCTCAAAGGCAATTATTTAAAAATTGTACATTAGTTTTAAGAACCTTTTTTCTAGGATCTGCCGCCACTTCCAGTTTTAACTCATTCTTCAACACCAACACAGGCTTCTAATTGTTCTGTTTGCTGTGACGACTTTGAGAGCTGTTTGTTAGAGCACACAAACACGATGGCTGAGGTGGTAAAAGCTTTCGAAGCAAAAAAAGAAGCCGAAGTAAAAAGAACGAATCACCTGCTCACCTCAATTTCAAAAACTGTAAGAGAATTTTTTTCGCTCCATAGTGAAGTTGAATCTTAATGGAAAGTTTTAAAAAATAATTTTTCTTAGGCGGGTATTCTCACTGAAAATGTGTACCTAGCTCGTGCGGGTCATTTTCAAAGTATCGATGATTATCCTCATATATCCAGAAAAGTTCATCCTGTTGTGCATGATGGTTTCGATCTCATGAAACTGTACGCTGGAAAAGAAATTGCTTCTTTCGGCCGAATGTTAGGAGAAAAGTTGATAGACAAAACAATTTCCAGAACAAAAATGTTTTCGCCGCGCAGAATGTCTCAGAAGTTTCAATTACGAACCTCTGTTGACGATGAAACTGAACACCGGTTCAAAGGTACATTTTACAATAAAATTTTTTTCAAAATCATCTAGTTTCTGAAAAGTCGAAAGTTTAAAATAAAAACAGAAAAACACACAAATTCTTACATAGGGACAGAAGCTTGTATTTATGGCATCTTTTTAGACGTAGTTCGACAGAAATACCCATTAACACCCACTTTGGCCTACGAAATGTGCCGCAGTGCTTGCAACCAAATGCTTCGCGACATAAACAAAGGTAGTGAAACTGCGGCAAACGCACCGATTCTTACGGACGCTGTTGAAAATTTATCTGATAGTAGCAAAGATGTAAGCCATCTCACTGAAACTGTACATCAGACGGATTAGTTCCAGTTTCAATTGCTGGAAAACTTAGAGATTAGTTTTTAACAATCAGAGTTCTCGTTACAAATCTTGCAGTGTGTTGAGTTGTTCAGTGCTTGGAGGTAGTTAGTTTTCTTCGCTGCTTAATTTTTTTTATTTTTAGTGGGTGTTGAAATTTGATTATGTGACTGATATTGTTTCCACAATAAATGCTACGAAGTTTAGTTTTCTTCAGTTATGATATCTCTGGGTGCCGCTTTTGGTTCAATACTTTCTCTAATGATAGCTTGACTGTAAATTCGTACCTTAAATCAAATCACAGACTGATAAAGTTCCAACAATGAGTATTGGCGTATTTAATTTTCATCGGTTTAATGCCTAATTTTAAATTGAAAGCGTTCAATTCACATTTCATTGGGTGCCTTTTGTTCCTTACGTGAGTAAAGATAACTTTGTGGTTAGTTTTCCTTAAAAATTGTTTTACGCGCCAAAATCTTTTTGATTCTCTCAGGGTTTATTTGTCACTACATATACCATTACTATGAAAAAATTCAACGAGACCATATACAGATTTTTAAGAATGATGAAATTTTCTTTCTTTATTCTTTTGTTTTGTTTAAGATTGACTAATTTTTAGGTTATAAATGATTTCGTGTAAAGAACTTATTATGTGCGATGCAGTGATTGCTAATGACAAAATCTCTGAAAATGGGAAGTCACCCACTTCGATGATAGATCCATCAAATTTTGACGACTTTAAACAAAAGTTGAAGGCAGACAAAAAATTAAATAAAGTATTCAGATCTCTTTCCAAAATCTACTCCGATACAATTCAAAACGGTTTTCAAATTCTTTCTGATGACTTCGGTGGTTTTGGTGTTTTCAATAAAACTGGCAGAGACTTGAGACCAAGCTTCACTCCTATCAGTTTTCCTATTGGAATCATTGAATTTCTTCCTAATGAGCTGAAAACCGAAATTTCCGACCAATCAATAATGAGAAGCTCGCGAGACAAAAGGGAGAAAGTTTTGGTGGGTACAGGACGGTTTGTTAACCATTCTTGCGCACCGAATACTAAATTTTTCCAAGGTTTTAGTTGCATTCTTCCGTATCCTTGCGTGCGATTTCAAGTTATTAAGAAAATAGGAAAAAATGAAGAAATAACAGTCAACTACGGTCCTTCATTTTTTGGAGAAGGTAACAAAGACTGTTTATGTCCGTTTAAAGATTATCATTTTGAAAAATCTAGTGACATTTCAAAATCTAGTGACGATCTGATAGAGAGTGATGGGGAAACTGAAGAGTATGATTGGACACCCTTGCAAATTAGTCAGCAAAGGGTTGTTGAGAACGAACCCGAGAAGACAGAGACGCCTTTGCGGAGTTTTACAGCCTCTCTGTCCAGCAGCAGCGACAATTCGACAGGTTCAAGAAAAAGAACATCCTTTCTGCAGCGCAAACGCCCCATAAAGCTACTGGAGGATGCTGGAGAAAAAAGCAGCAAAATTCTGCGTTCTTTCATTTCACAGGCATATGCTGACTCTGAATCATCGCCAAATTCAATTGCTTCTGATAGAAGTTTTGTTTTTCTGCCTGATTTTAACACATGTGACTCAGAAATAGAGCTAGTGTCCCCATCAGTGCCTGCCAACCAGCCTTACAGTGAATCAGAAAGCGAATCTGAAGCTAAGAGTTTCACAAATCTTGAAGAGACGCGAGAGGAAAAAAGGCTTCAAGTCAGTTCTTTTGAGCTCGATGGAGAAGCTCTGTTTGATTTCGGTCCTGGTTTTCTCACCTCAGTTGTAACCGTTCACAACGCCGTTCTGTCCCTAATTTCATTAGTGTGTGAGCACTCTGGCTCCGATGATCTGTTGTTCAGCTTGCTGAAAAGAGAAAGATTAATTCATCCGTCTTCTAGTATTCCCAGCAAGGACAAGTTAAAGTTGCTTATTTCTAAAATTACGAATAGATATATTAAAACAATTGAAGACTTTGAAAACGGTCAGTTAATTTTGATTAGATTTTTCAGTCAGCTTAGTCAAATTGTGAAAGCTAATATTAATCAAATAATCCAATACTCAACGCTAAAGATTGAGAATCAAGACATTAAACTAGAACAGCTGAAAAATGAGAAAAATATAAGAATTCGAATAATATTAAACACCGATGGCGCAAAAGTTCTTAAATCTTGCAATCAGTCAGCCTATCCGGTTTGGGCTGCAGTTGCCGACCTTCCGCCAATACTTCGATCATCCTTCAAAAATATAATTTTGTGCAGCATCTGGTATGGTAATAAAGAGGTTCCCTGGAATCAAATGTTCGAACACTATGAGGAGGAGCTCAGTCAGACTCTTTTTGTAAGCTATCAAGGGGCAGAATTTGAAGTAGAATTCATTACAGTTATGCTCATAACAGATTTGGTTTGCACGGCCGACGTTCTGAAGATGAAGCAATATAACGGGTTCTATGGTTGTTCTCTGTGTTGCATGAGAGGAGTGCATAAATTTGGTGCTCATGCTTATCCACACGATGAGGTTATTCGTTTGCGAAGTCCAGATTTGCATAAAAAATGCGCATTGTATTACGAGCAAGGTGATATACAACATCGGTCTGCAAGAAAAGAAAAAGACACCGAAGCAAACACCCTGGG
>NW_027453390.1:0-16045 GCF_964194025.1 Convolutriloba macropyga | reverse complement strand
CTTCAACTCACCGCGTTCAATCATAGACCTCCCGCACATAGTAGAGGAAATCGCCTTTGACCATGGGACCACTTGTGCAAGGCATGGTAATGCCGGTCATGGCCTTGTCCGCCACGGCAACAGTAGCGGGTGCGGCCTCGCGGCCCGGTCCCGCCAGGGCGACCCCTCGTGCGGCCACGGCCCTGACCCCAGGACGGTCACGGAGCAGCTGCCTCACCGTCGCACGCGCCTTCGGCGATGACAAGAAGGGCGCGTTAGGAGGCGCTCTTGTGGGTGGGGTACTGCTCGGGCCCTTCGGGGCTCTTTTTGGGGCTCAAATCGGCGCCTCGCTCGGGGCTGACTCGGAGGCCAGGAAGGCCGAGGTGGCAGAGCTGGAGCGACGCGGGTGACGCCTGACATGGTAGAGCTCGCACGGCGAGTGGGAGAGCAGCTTGCAGAGGCCCAGCAGGCGCTGGAGATATGCGACACGGCCGCCCAGGGTGCCGGGAGCTGGTAGAGGACTTGGAGGCCGGCGTTTCTGAGGCGTACAACGACGCTATGGCGGCAGTGCAGGCCGATGACGACGCCGCTGCTCGGCGCCACCTTCAGGTTGGAGAACCCGAAGCCCTGCAGTTCGATATGGGAGTTACGGCTAACATTTCATGGCAGGGGTGGCAAGGGGTGGTTAGAAGGAGGAGGGAGACCGGGAAGGGAAAGGGCAGGCTCAACCTTGCTCTGAAGCGGTCATGGTCTGTCTGTACCGCGCAGGTCAAGGCCGAGCGTACAGGGAGGCTAGAGACAGCCAGGGCGGAGCTGGAGGCAGCGGAGGCCCGGGTGGCTCGCACACGCCAGGCAGTGGAGATGCATTCGGAGCGTGTGATGGAGGTCGAGCGGCTGATACAGCGCAGCATGGCGGCGGCATCATCCAGCAGAGCATCTTCCCTAGAGTCGGACCTGGCCTACGAGGACCCATTAGAGAAGAAGTTCAAGGATCTGGAAGGGAGATAAATCAATCATAGCCCGTGAGGTTGCCAGCAAGGAATGTGGGTGGGGGCTCACTGTTGCTTGGCCAGAGGCCTTCCAGGCACTCTCTCGCTGGAGAACAGCATGTGCATTCCCCATTTGTCTCACCAAGTCCGTCGATATAGCCGTAGATCGACAGCTCACTAAAGTATGCCATCCTCAGCATACACTGCAGTTTACACCTTCGTATCTGCACGAAACGACTGTTCGGCAGCGTTGCCCTGAACTGTGCCGGCACGTCACCACTCACAAGGAATGGACTGCACTGCCGCTGCAGCAGCCGGCAGCTTTTTTGGGTGTGCACACAGATCAGAGCTCGTGGTCCTGTGCTGTTCAGAGCTCTCAGGCACAGTCACCCTGAGGCGGGCGGGGCCGAGGGGGGGGGGGGGGGGGGGCTTTCTCTGCATCCGTATATACGGACAGCCGTGAGCATGCCATCGCTGAGCTGTGTCTCACGGGGTGCGATGGGCCCTCTTGCGCTGAGGCCAGGCCGGTTAGCGGTGCAGCAGCTGCTGGTCCTGTTTTTCTCAGCTCTTTTGCTGCTGTGGCGCCTTTGCCTTTGGTCGCTGTTCTCGTACTGGCAACACGATGTTATAGAAATGACGCTGAGGGTGGCCCGCCCCCGCCAATGCAGCATTCAGCCGGTCCCTTCCTTACTTGAACGGTGCTCCCACACCAGTTGTGCTCACGCAGAGGGCATGTCTTCGCCCTTGATTGCTGCCCTGTGTGTGATGCCTCCGTCCCTCCCCCTCATGGTGCCAGATGGGATAGCTGCAAGGGATCAGTTTCATGGCCAGTGGTGGCCGGGCTCCGCAAGTACGAATTTCAAGTGGAAGCTGATTTTTTTTTTGGGGGGGGGGGGGGGGGGGGGGGTTGGGACGAGTTGCGGTGTGGCTCGCGAGTAGGGCCAGAAAGCTTGCTGTGGCGCGTGACAGCCCAGCTTGTGTGACCCCGACCTATCCAATACTGAGCACGGGCCACGCAGAATGAAGGGTGTTGTAGGTATGCCATCAGATACAGCCGTCAGTGTTATACCTTTGCTCTACTGCCTGTGGCACGGGCCATGCATGCAGAAATTCGGGGTGCCCTCCCTGAATTTTTGAGCGTTATTTCAGAATGGATTCTCGCTTTGCCTGCAAAGCTCAAGGACTTGGCTCCCCCCCCCCCCCCACCCCCCCACCACCACCACCAGCCTTCAGTGGTCTTTCTTCTGCTGGTCTGCCTGCTGGGAGTCGAAGGTCAGCGGTCGAAGAAGGTTGGCAAAGCAGACTCCTCCGCTGCCGCTGTTGCTTCCGCCGCTACGAGAACGGGTCAGGGCGGCGTGGCCCAGGCCGCTCAGCTCCGGGGACGATCTCGGGCTGTCGATAGGTACTGGCCCGTTCTCGATGGCGACCCCTGTGTGCGTTGCCAATCTGCCGCCACCGTCCCCCGTCGGACTTCGAGGCATCGCTGCGCTGTGGTTGACCTGCGAAGAGGAGGCCCAACCGATTTCTGTTGTCTGTACCTGCTGGGGGCAGTCGCAAGGCTGTCAAGCATAGGGTCCGGCTTCACCCTGCAGACCGGTCAGCGCCGGCTGGGACAAGCTAGGCCCCATTCCATCTGTTGTCGACGTCTCAACAAAACGCTTGCCCGGCCGTACATCGGCCATTCACCCCTCCCAGACTCTCTCCCTCTGTCGCTGCTACCCTCAAATAAGTACAATCTGCTGCCCTCTCTCACTCCTCGTCTCGTGAGCCGTCAACTCCGGCACAAGGCAGAGATGAAGGAGAGACAGACCTCGGATTGTCCTCTATCCCTCCCCTGCCGCATGCCCTCCCGTGAAGACATGCCAGGGGGTGCCTTGCCGGCGTTGCTGCAAGTTTGAGAGGGTGGAATGGAAAAGGGAGTGGGACTGAACTGGGAGCACAAGGGGCAGGGGAGGCAAGGGCAGGGCAGGGCTGGGTTGGCTTGGGAGGGGGGGGGGGGGGGGGGGGGGGCAGGGCTGGGGGAGGAAACAGCGATATGGAAACGCTGGTGGAAGGTGCGCACCCTTGGGGGCGTGAGCTTTGTTGTTGACTGATTGCTTTCTTCGGGGGAGGGCGCGCGGCTGTCAGTTTCTCCCCCACTGCTCGGCCTGACAGAACGAAGACGGAAATGGAAAGGGGAGGAGGGCGGAAAGGGATGTCAGACATGCGGGATTTAGGTCTGGAGCTGTGCCTTCCATCCTTCACATTTCCTGCGCAGTGGAAGCGGTGCGGTGTCACCCAGCCTTACCCTCTCTGCTGCTGCCGCTCCGAGACAGTCGGCAACACCAAGCCACCGCCGGCCTGCCGGGCCTGGGCAAGCTGGGAGGCAAGGTCCCTCTTGTGGGGGGCGCTCTTGTCGAGGCTCATCTTAACGGAGTGCATGCGCTGAAAGCGCTCAAAATCGTCGGCCTGGATGACAAGCAGAAGGGGGGCAGAGGGGGATGAGAGCGGGGCATGCAGGCATCCCTTGTCTACACGCCGACAAGATGCGAGGCATTCCCTGACGGCAGTTGGGAGAGAGGCACAGCCATCAAGCTCGGTGCAACGAGGGTGGAGGGCCTCACCGAGACAATGTCCTGCACCAGGTCTGGGCTCAGAACAGCGTGGCAATTGCCGGTGGGGCAGGCCACAGGCACTCTAACTCGGCCGTCGAGCACGCCCTCCACCATTTCCTTTGCGCAGCGCCCGCACAGGCACTTGCCGCACTCCAGCTCCACGCACCGCACTTTGCCGGCGGCCTGTCAACCCCAGCGGTCGCCGCAAGTCCGGTGAGCTGCCGGAGGAAGGCCTCAGGTTGGGACAGGGACGCAGGCGGCGAGGAGAGAGACGCAGGAACGGGAAAGGGAAGGGGGGGGGGGGGCGGGCAGGGGGCAGCGAGGAAGCGGACGAGATGGACGCCTGGAAGGGGAGAGGTAGGGAGGGGCGGACGGATGGATGCATGGAGCGAGGGAGGGAGGGACGGACGGATGAGTGGAGGGGGAAGGTGCAGGATGCCAAGGAGGAAGGTGGTTGAGCCACAGAAAATACAAACACGCGCTGGTGCTTGTGGAGAGTGTGAGGGGCTCGCGGGAGACCCGTGGGATATCGTGGACGGGAAGGAGGCCTACTATACCGAATGGTAGGAAAGGCACAGCCGGCAGAAGAATCCCTCTATCACGTGGTCCTCAGCAATGTCCACAATGTTGTGCAAGCTCTGGTGACACCGTGGGGGGAACGGCAAGGCACTGTCAGCGAACCATCAAAGCCTGCATGGCCGCCTGCCTGCCTGCCTGCCTGCTTGCTCGCTTCCCCTGCGCCGCTCCGATGCTCCCTTCCCTGTCGCCGCTGTTCCGCCCTTTGGCACCTCCGGCATTCTCTCTCTGTGTTCCTTGTCCTCGTCGCGCCCCCACACGACCCTTTTTTCATCACCCCCTCCCGTCACATTCCGTTCAGAGGCAAGAGATGTTGAGAGGTATGAGCGGAGACAGCACGGCAGGAACAGTGGAACGCTAGACCGTGTGGCCACGCTGCCTCACATATCTGTCGCAACACGCCGGGGGGGGGGGGGGGGGGGTGTGTGTATGTGGGGGGGGGGTGGAGGAAGGGAGGGCCGCTGCACACAGGAGCTCAGCCCAGGCTTAGCCTCACCTTGAAAAGCTCGGGATCCCTCTCAGGAGTTGGGCCTTCGTGCATCAGCCGCTGCAGCAGCCACGTCCTCAGCGCTGCCGAGGTCACAGGCGTCACGGGGCTCACCGGACTGCCGGGCTCGTCGTTGTGTTCCCTGCCTTCACCCCCGCCCACCGCCTCGACCATCTTTGCGACAAGGTCTTGCGCCAGCGCCCGATAGTCCACCTTCCAGCACAACCCAGTAGGCAATATGAGTAACGTCCCGACAAAGGGGCCGGCGGAGGTGCGCATCTTACATATGACCGGCCGCCTCCTCTTCAATCACCGCTGTATCACGGCCGGACCCCCCCCCCCCCCCCCCCCCCAAAACCGCTTTCGATTCCGCACCACTTTCGCTGTCTCCCTTTTCCCATTTCCTATTTCAAATCCTCGGGCCACTCCCAGTCTCCGTCTCGACCAGCCGTTCCGCTGATGCCAAGGCAGCCGCGGACCCCTCCAACCCACAGCGCCACAATGGCCTTCTGGCAGCGCAGATGGTTTCGCCAGGGTGGAGCAGGGAAGGGCCACGCAAGCGCCTAAATATGCCGCACCTCGCGCTCATGGATTGGGCTGATGCGTTCCGTGTCAAACTTCCGCAGCACGGTGGCCGTGTAGCTGTAGGGTGGCCTCGGCCACATCTGCAGCCGTCCCACCTCATGGCCCAGACGTTTCAGGCCTGACGCCCCGCCGGCCCTCGAGCAGCTGCTTTACCTGCGGCCCGACATCAACAAAGCCGTCAACACCCCACGGCCCACGCACAAGCCTTCTCCCAGCACTGGGCGGCAGTGGGAGGAGACGATGGCGAGCCCGAGGGATGGGCGAGGGCAGACACAAGACAGAGACAAACTGTTGGGAAGGGGGAGCGCACCTTTGCCGTCAGCTGGACATTGCGGTGCTGAAGCTCTGCCATGCGCACGAACTCAGTGAAGGCGCCGTACGTTATCGCCATCCCAACGAGTATGCACACCTGAAAGCACGGAATCGAGCGGCAGCGGGCGCAAGCACCAGGACAGGCGTCAGCGCCGGTGGAAAGCCCATGGCCCGCCGGTGGTCGCTAACCGTGCGAATGCACCGAGGCTATCGGATTAGGATTCATGGGGGATAGGGTTTGGAAGGGCTCCGGAAAAAAGGGACTGTAGCGATTCAGAAAGCTGTGGGGGAGGTCAGCATGGGAAGCGTTTCATATTCTGCCATCCTGGCCCTGGCGGGCAGGGCAAGGGGGAGAGGACGGATACCGGCAGCGGCATGGGATGGGACGAGGGATGAGACGAGAAGAGGGCAGGGGAAAGGTAGATGGAAATTGAGGGGAATTTGGGAGGGATGGGAGGAGGCAGGGAAATGGGGCAGTTGGTGGACGGGAGGAGGGGGGGGGAGGAGGCATCAGGATGCGAGGAGACAAGCGGTTGGGTTGGGAATTAAGATCCGCCTTGTGTGTGTGTGTGCGTGTGTGTGTGTGTGTGTGTGTGTTGGTGGGTGGTGGGTGGTGGGTGGGGGGGGGGGGGGGGGGGCACACCCACCTCAGGAGCCGCCCCGACTGCGAACTGGAGGGTGAGAGACGTGGAAATCGCTAGCAGGCAGCACGCGGCAAAGGTGCCATGGTGGCGCCGCAGCTGGCGGTGGCCTCTGACCCCCACAGGACTGCGCACGCCCCACTGCTGCCCCAGAAACAGTTCCCCTCCTGGAAGGTTCCCATTCTGGCCCCGGCCGCCGCTCATAGTTAGGCGGTGTCCTGACTATGGGCCCCCGATAGCCTCCGGCCCTGCTGCTGCGGCCTTGGCAGGAATCAACGAGAGGAAGCCAAGGGTCAGGGTCAAGACCAGTGCTCACAAGCATTCCGTCACAAAGACAACCCCTGCTTCCCCAACTCTCTCTCTCTCTCTCTCTCTCTCTCTCTCACACACACACACACACACACACACACACACTGCTCACGGCAACACCAGTGTTCAAGGAACCCTTGAATGAGGCCTGGAGGGCGCGACTGAGCACCGCATCGAGCTTACCTAAGCTGACAAGGTAGCCGTCTGCCGCAGGTTCCAGACCGGAGTATGTATACAAACTCCCAAAAGCTCCCCCGTCCGGCTGGGCCCTGGGGACCGCAGCCGGGAAGCCGAATGTGGGTGGATGGATGGGTCTGCAAGCTTGCTCTACGATGGGGGACCAGCTGTCGAACTAACCCTTGGGGGGGAAAGGGAAGGGGGGGAAGGAGCGTTGAGGTTTGTCTGGAGCGTCGTTTTCAGGGTGGAAATGCGCGAAGCCAGCAATCCAGACGACGCGAAGTCATAAACCGTACCGGCGCACATTCAGAATCCGCTTCGTGAGCCTGCCAGCTTTGGCGGACCGTGGGACAAGCCCTCCTACGGGTTGACAGTCACACCCATGGATTGGGTGCCATATAGCGGATAGCATGGATATACCGGGATGTATCTCCTACAGCACTACGAGTAGTGGGTCGCGCGTCAGCGCGCACGCAACCCTGCAGAGCTGTGCGAACTGCGAACTCCATGAGCTACACTGAGTCGTACGGGTATGTGGATTGCCACCTATTCCGTATAGCACGATTACAATTACGGTAGTGAGAGCGGCTCCAGCCCTCGTGCACGCGCCTCAGGGACCCCTCGGCGTGGCCACACCCGGCCTGCTCAGCCCCACTCTCACCTGGTGCTTGCCCTGCTTCGCTTGACAGTGCAACTGTGCAACGCTCCCGACAGGCCGGGACAGCCAGCCCTCTGCGTCATCGGCTGTGATGAATGGTCAAATTTCGATTCCGATGCGCGTGGGTGCCACTTTGCCGACGGTGCCTTTTCAGGGAAAGATACTTAAAACAGGGAAGCTCCAGGGTCCAACCTTCGTTCAGGCTGCACCTGGCGAAATTCTGTTCGATTCCAGAGGGATCGAGGGGGGAATTTTATAGCCTACCTTGGGCTCCGATCTTGGGTGGGGACGTGGGAACCCCACGGATTGGTCACCGTGTTTGCACGGGACACGCTCCTGCCCGGCCGACCGGATGTGTTGATCCTGGCCGACCCGCAGTTACAGTTAGTCACCTATCAGTGTGTTGTACTTGTACCTACGGTGAAGAGCAGGTGAAGAGCAGGAGCACGAGTAGGAGAGCCAGCCTGCTCAGCTTTACACAGTCATCTCTATCTGCACTGTATGCAGCAATTCAACGTACGGTTTCACATCGATGTCTCTCCAGCCCTCACCATCCACCTCTCGTAAACTTTGCGTCCTTGAACTCGCGTGGCAGACATTGCTTTATCGGTGCTGGAATCTTATGCAGAGCAGAGAGCAGATTTGATGGCGTTTCAGCAATCTTTACATCGCAGTGGTGAGAACCCATCACATTGCGTTGTGAGGGCACTGAGCCAGCCCTTTGTGCACCGGCACTTATAGCTGGGGGAGCCAAGCACGGTCTATACTCAGCTCTGAGTTATTCACCAGAGGTCCCGTTGGGAAAGCTGTGTCTATGTCCGATGCCACCGGAGGATATATGCGGGAAGCAAAGGGCAGCAAGGCCCCCGTGAATGGGGGCCCCGCTGTGGTCCTCTTCCATGCGCAGCCTGCACAGTGCACGCAAGCCTGACAACCCCCTGGACCATCCGGGAACGGATGCTTGAGGTCGTGGATGGCTGCGACCGGCAGCTAGACAACGCGTCTCACTGATGGGTTCAGAGCGTCGTTCATTGCCGCAGCCGTAAGTCTCGGTCTCACGGGTTTCTTGCCTTCTAGCAGGTACGGGGTGGCAATGAAAGGCGTCAGTGGTGATCGGAATGCGGCCGTGGGCCGGGGCTCAGGGTTCCGGAGCTTTGCTGATGCGCAATCAGCAGTTCGTTCCCATACAGCGCCTGCACCGCCCGGAGCCTGGCCGTGAGGCCTCCTCATATGAGGCAGTGGCATATGTGCCTAGCAGCAGCCACACTGCATTCCATCATGGAGGACATCCCCCAGCTAGACAGAGCTCGTAAGGCGATGCCTCGCTCAGCCTCACTGTTCCTGCACACTGACCGTGACGTCAGCTTCTTTGCGGACTCCGAAGAAGGTGAGCGAGCCCGTCATAGATCACGAAGGTCCGAGCGATCCGATAAAGCACAGCGTTGCCCACATGGCCCAGCTCTGCACGGTCGTCAAATCGTGGCTTGGAGGATGGGCGGCACGCAGTTGGCCATGGCAGTGACGAGCATGGGTTTGTCTGAGAACACCCCAGTGGCATTCACCTCATGCAGTAGGGTGTAGCTCATGAGCAGAATGTCGTAGTAGTTGAAGGCTGAAACCCCCTCCAGTCCGGTGTAGAACCATCCACAGGGCCCAGGGGTCTCATCTTGCCCTGAAATCCGTGGAGGGCAAGCACTGCGCTCTAGGGACCACGGGGTCACTCCCAAGGACATCTCCTTGAGCATGGCTGCCCTAGGTGAGGGCCCCATGGTGTGGCCCCGGGAGGTGACCACACCCCACAGAGGCGGCCCAATGATCTCAACCCCGGCAGCCGCCATCTCCTTTACGGCGGCGTCGGTGCCACAGTTAGAAGGCTCGCATGCGTTGTCATCTTCGTAGAGATAGCAGACAGGCAGCGCTCCAGGGAGACTCTTCCAGTGTTTGGCAATCTCTCGGTCGAATGTCTGCATGACAGCCTGCAGGGCAACATCAGGATACGCACGTAAGTTTTTCATTATCGGTTTCAAACGGCTTAGGTCCTCTCTTGCAGGCTCGCTTCCATACATCTCCTTCACAGGTGCCCATGTTACGGACAGAGCTCTTTGTATCAACCTTCCCTCATCTTCATTTGCCATGCACTTCCTCATTCTTTGCCTTGTCTCCATCACCTCCTCTCCCTTCATTGGCCGCATGAATTGCTCTCTCGCGTTCTCTGAGGTCCCGTGCTGGCCATCCCCAACCTCATGCCATCTCCCTCATGCCATCCCCCGCGTCAATACTCTGCTCTGCCATATGATTCTCTAAGGTTGGTATGCAGGCGCCGAACCACACCTTCGGCGCCCCTGGATTGGTCCAGCCATCGCCGTTGCTGCCTCTCTCCATCGTCTGTGTGAAGCCCACCTCCATCAGCTCCTCCATCAGCTGCTCTGCCAGGTCAGTCACGTTCCGCCCCACCGACGCCATGAATGCCAGTGTCCCGGGCCTGGTGGTGTCCTTGAGCTCAGGAATCGCATTCGCACCCGTCTCGAACAACCACTCCGCCATATCCCTGTGCCTCACGATTTTCTCGCAAGCTCCTGACTCCTCGAAGGCCTGACTTCGCCATTTCGGCGCCCCAATCGTGTAGTCTTCCGGCCTTGTCGCCAAAGGGTTAACCATCTCGTCCATTGTCATGCATAACCGCTGGAGCTCCGCATAAGTGAAGTCGTATGTGCAACACTCCACGGAGGCGGGCTGGCGGAAGGACACCGGCCAGCCATCTTCTGCCCACACTGTTCTGGATGGATGGAACGGCTCGGAACACTTCGATGCGAGGTCGTCGTGCTTCCCCTTGAGGATGTCGGTGGTTGTAGCAAGGTCGCACATCGAGTGGCGACATACGAGGGTGCCGTCGGCCGTAACAGCGACGTCGCACTCGATGAAGGACGCCCCCATAGATCGAGCCAGCTCGTAGCCCGCCATCGTATGCTCTGGAACCATGGCAGGAACGCCTCGGTGAGAAATGCTCCGAGTATTAGGTTGCAGAGGGGCATCGCACTGGTCGAGGTGGCGTTTGATGTGGGCGAGGAGCTGCCTGTTTCTACTGCAGTCCGCATCGCTCTGTGGGGTGTCCGTCCACGGGCAGTCTGGTGACGCCCCGGCGTCAGCCGGTGTAAGCAGGTGTTGGAAAGTCATCGGACGGGAACCTTCACCTCCTCTTATGGTGGTAATGTTTACGATCAATACTATAGCGGTGAGGGTGAATATACGACTGGTCATGTCGGTGGCTGGCCGTGGTCACAGCAGCCTGGGATAATGCCGCAACGAATCGATGACTTAGTTCGCAACAGCCAGGCGGCGACGACGATGGCCCACTTAGACTTGTCCACGCGGGCAGCAATGCCAGGAGCGTAGATTTAATACGTATCAAGCTGCGAAAGGAGTCCCTTGACTAAGGCGGCAAGTGAGAGTTGCTGTTGCACGTCAGGACTACTCCCACATGACCGTGGCGATTGCGGACCTGGCGTCACTGTCACTGTTGACGAATGATCGACGGCACCACATGGCACATAGCGATAAATCCCCTGTTTGACACGCACTCGGAACTTTTCGCAGGTTGTCCTGCCCCACGTATAATCAGGACCTCCTGGGGTACCCTCCTGGTATAATGTGAGGTGTTGGTTACAGGGGGGGCGGGGCCGCGAGGCTCAGGCTCCTGGTATAATAGGACAAACAAAATGACCCATCATATATATGTATCGCTATTGCGACCACAGTCCACAGAACCAGGCAGCATCCTACACTCGCGCGTACCCTGGCTAAAGCTAGGCCGGGAAATGAAAGCATTTCTGCTCAAATTTCCCTGAAATCTATGTAGGTACCGTAGTACTGTAGGGTAGCCAATAGCCATTATTCCTCTCTAGAGAGTAACTAGTCTAATAAATAAATGTCCTACTCTATCTAGTAGCTCTGTGGTAGTACGAGTATAATAATTCCGCATGACTTACAATTCCGCAGTCGTATGGGCGTACCCTGTAGGTACTACCTAGCTCGCTAGTTAGCGTATGTGTACTGGGTACCTAGAGTGGATAGTGGTACCGCCAGTCCGCCACCCACTGCCGCCACTGGCTCCTGAAGAACAAGCGTACGTACGTACGTACGTACCTACTTACTCGTACGGTCTGAAACGTTTCTTTCAAGAAATGAGAAACGAAAAGCTTATTAAGGTTAGTACGCTGTACGAGGTACGGTAGGTACGTAGGTACCTACCTACCGTTAATCCGTTATTATTGCCAGTGCGAGACTGCGAGTACAACTTGTACTGTACGTGTACAAGCCAGGAGGGGCTACAGCACAAGGTGGAGACTGGATCGAGGGGTGACAAAAACGGCGGGTGACAAACAAGGTGGAGGCATCCGCAAGCGGCGCCCGCGTGTCGCAACTCGCAACGCGCGGTTTAACGTTTTCATTTTAGGGCTTTTAATTTAGTGAACCACATCCTGTATTACTAAAACTATTAAAATACCGATTGTAAATTCTAAATATTACTATTTTTGGATTTGTTATACGACTGTATAATTCCTGGAGTCCAATGGCTTTATTGTACCGACACAGATCGGTCTAAAATTCGAGACATGTCTTTTATTTTTGCCCGTTTTTTGGTGACGTACACTAGGTAGTAGGATGCATTATTAAGAAACTGCTGGTCCCGGAGAGTGGAGACCCGGACTGCGGCCGGACATCAAGATTCATGAGACATGCCAGAGCGGGCGGCGCGCCAGCGCCCAACTGATTCAGCATTTTGTGTACGAGTAGTTACAAGTGCACAAAATAGTTGCGGTCTTTGAACTTTGTAGGACAGCTTTGTGCACTATTACAAACATATATTCCGAGCACAGGTACCGCGCCTGTCCGCATCATTCCACAGATTTTGGGAAAGTAGGTACCTACCCTAGTAGGTTAGGAGATACATACCTATCATTATCATTAGAGGGTAGGGATACTGGGTAAGTGAGAAGAGACTTGCTACAGTAGAAGGCATCTCCTCCAGACCTCCACCCACCTTCTCCCGGCCTGGGCCCTGGCCCGGGGGGGCTAAAAGAAAAAAATCTCCTCTATTTTCACCCTGCGATTTGTGAACACGGGGGGAGAATCGAACAGAATATTCCTCGGCTGTGGAGAGGATCTTGACGTCACGGTGGTCGGGCTGACCGTTTCACTGTAGGGATACCGTAGTACTAGCAGGTAGTGGAAGTCATACAGTACTCGTACTAATAAATGTAATACACATGAGCAGGATGTTACAGGACATGAGCACCCTACTAGGTAGTACGACCAAAAGTACAGGTGTCGAGTCTAGCTGGTACACCCTTGACCAGATTACATAATAGTGGTTTAATTGATAGTAGATCACCATAAATAGGGTACCTATCCTACCTGTGACAAGGTACCCTAATTACTGACCAAAGGGTAGGTAGGTAGGGTACCTGTGCATGTGCGGGTGCAGCCCTGCCTCGTCGTACGGGTAACGGGTACTCGTAGCTCGTACGAGTATTAGCCTAGTACCCGCGCGCGTATCGATCGGCCATGCAGCGTGTGCATATTATTTATGCAGCTCTCTACAGAGAGCTAGGTACTTGCCGTCTAGCTCTAGAGGGACTAGGGAGATAGTAGGTAGGCAATTCGGTACCCAACCGAGTACGAGTACTAATAAGGATTGGACCAGCTAGTACTCGTAGTACTCCTGGGTGACATGCATGTCACCCATGCCGGGGTGCCCCGTGCCTCCCTCAGTCCCTCGCTCTACTCTCTCTCTAGCTAGTAGAGAGACAGATGACAGATCTAGAGAGCAGAATAGACCGATGGGTAAGTAGGGTAGGTAGGGTAGGTACGTGAGATGGGGAGTTCGTTGAGTACTCGTACGAACTAGGAGATACCCTGTCCTACCTACCCTTAACGTACGGAAGCCAGCGTACAGCACTCAAGCTGCTCAACTCTCAAGCAGCAACTACCACATAATTTTTTAATAACAATCCTTGAGAATAAATCCGGAATATCGCGGTGCAGTGCGATATTCCCAAACCACCCCCGGCATATGCCTGATTCTGTACTGAAAATTCCTGCTGCTCTGCCTGCCCTGTACAGTGTGTATATCATGTACTTGCCTGCTGCTCTACTAGAGCGATACCCTCGAGAGTCGAGATAGTTTTCCAGACTGAGGGGCCAGGGAGATGACCTACAGGTGTATGAGTGAATACCCTTGCGGCTCGCCCCCCCCCCCCCCCCCCCCCACCGGGGGGTACCCTACCCTACCTGACGGAACCCGCCAACAACAGCTTTCACAATTCACCAGTCTCCAGCAAGCACCACCCTACCTACTTCGGTATTGTACCAGAACAATGCTTCCCTCCCAGTAAGTATAACACCATCCCAGTGCATGTACAGTCCAGGCATGGGTCTCCTTGAACAATGCCCTTCAGTTCTGTCCGAATGCCATGTCCCACCGCTTGCCTCTGCTTCCCCTCGTCAGGTCTGTTCCAGCCCGGGCGAGATCTGAACACTGAGGCTGCCATAACCGTCTAGTGCCCACCTACTGCATGGTCTCACCACATCCTACCTTGGACAGGCCCGGCCGCTCTCTAGAGATGCAGGCACAATTGCTGACCCCTTCACACCCACATCCCCCCCCCCCCATCCAAGCTGAGCCTCTGCCAGGAAAAATGGCAGAGTTGTGGGTGTTCAGCTGCCCTGTAGAGAAAGAACAGCAGGTGCGGCGCGGTTGTGCTGGGGCAACGAGCAGGGAGACAGAGGCAAGAGAGTGCACACAGGATGTGAGGAAGGAGAAGCGAGGAGGGAAAGAAGGGGGCGCAGACTGGGGGTTGGAATTGGAGGTGTGTGTGTGTGTGTGTGTGTGTGTGTGTGAGAGAGAGAGAGAGAGAGAGAGAGCTGGTGCAAGGGCCCAGGGAGCACCAGAGGATGGGGATGGGGATGGGGCATCAAGCAGAAAGGAGTGCAAGGTGAGAGAAACAGACAGGGAGACGATGGGACGTCAAAGGCATGTGGGGTAGGGAAGAAGAGACGGCACGCGAGGTGACGGAGTGGGACGTGGCATCGACCATGGGCGAAAAGGAAGGGGGGGGGGGGGGGGGGGGGGGGCGAGTCCGTACACAGAAGAGCACAGGAGAAGTGGACAACTGTGTCAGGGTGTGTGTGTGTGTGTGTGTGTGTGGGTGGGTGTGTGTGTGTGTGTTCTGGTGGGCGGTGAGCTGCTTTAATTGCGGTGCTTACAAATTGCACTCTAAGATCACTGTGCCATCCTGGCAGCGGGCAAGCGAATATATGTAATAATGCTGTGCATGGTTAAGTCGAGGCATCCGCATCCCGGGGTGCTAACAAGCAGGCCAGGGTACGAAACGGGCAGGACAGCGCCGCCCCTCCAGAGCGTAACAGCGTTCGCAGCAGTCACGGTTCCTTCGTTGCTCCGGCGCGCGTGGCGCGGGGCGGCGGTCGGTTGTTTGCAGGCCGGCTGGGAAGGAATCGCTGGCCGAGCGTTCACAATAAGACACCGCGTGTGTTGGCACCCGCCCTCCCCGCCACCGCCCTCACATAGCTCCGACGCAGCTCTCCTGAGCAGGTGCCAGCTCTGGCGGTCGGCTCACTCAGCTCGTCGCTTCGGCCTTCTCTGCCTCAATGCTTCCCCAAAATCTGTCCGTTTCCAGTGGACTCAGCCGCCGGCAGGGAACTCTGCCTTCCATTTGTACGCCGCGACGCACTGCTCCCAAGCAAGCTGCGACCCGCCGGCAATGATGCCTTGGTCGTTCTTGGGCTCGCACGTCGCGCTGTAGTCGTATGTCTTACCGCTGCTGTCCACGCAAAAGCCACCCATGGCACGCAGGAGAGCCTCCGGCGCAGCTGTGTCCCACCGCTTGGTGCCCTGCGGTAGAGCCATGTGAAGGGTGCCCGCATGTTGTGTGTGTGTGTGTGTGTGTGTGTGTGGTTTGGGGGGGGGAGGGGGGGGGGGGAAGGGGGACGCAGCATCAGCAGCTCAGAAGCTGCGTTGACCAGCACACTGAGTTGGCCACGGTGCTGTTGCTGTGTGCTATGTAGAGCTGTGCTACACTCAGGCGCTTGACACAGCCAAGAGAGTGTTAAAAAAGAGAAAACACCGGAGAGAACAACAAAGTGAGTGATGGATGGGCATAGGGAGAGGAAAGGGTTGTGATCCCAGGCAGGGCAGAGAGGGAGGAGCCCTGGACCTCCCCCCCCCCCCCCCCGCCCCCCTAACTGTTACTGTGCAACTTGTGATAACGGCCCTGCGAGAGTGGAGAGCTGTAGGTGGCCGGGGTGGGGTGGGTCGGGGTGTGCAGAAAAGGGAAGGGGGGGGGGGGGGGGGGGGACGGACAGGCCCGGAATTCGTTTCGGCCAAGAGCAGGTGGATGGGCTGATAGGAAGGTCTGATGGCAGGCTGGCGAGGGCCAGCAAAGGAAAGGAGGGCACCAACGCAAAGGAAGAAACGGAATCAAAGGCCATGGGGAAGGGGGGGGGGGGGGGGGGTTCGACCTTCTTGGGATAGACCCAATGGCTCAGCTCGCCCTCCAGAATCATGAGGACCTGCCGAGCAAGAGAGAGTGAGAAGACACGACAGCTCGGGGGAGGGCAGCACATCCGCGTGGGCCACGCGATTTTTGGCCTTCCTCGACATGGACGGGGGCAGATCTCCCTCTGCATCCTAAAGCCACTCTGTCTGGCGATTCTGGCTG
>NW_027453389.1:0-22747 GCF_964194025.1 Convolutriloba macropyga | reverse complement strand
ATAGTTTATGGTCAGAATTACGAGGGTATCTAATCCTCTTCAATACTCTGACTTTCGTTCTTGATTAATGAAAACATTCTTGGCAAATGCTTTCGCAGTAGTTTGTCTTGCCACGATCCAAGAATTTCACCTCTAACGTAGCAATACAAATGCCCCCGTCTGTTCCTTTCAATCATTACCGCACTCAGCCAACCGGCATCAATCGAGTAGCGGGTCATTCTCCATTATTCCATGCTTTATTATTCGATCCCAAAGGATGCTTTGAACACTCTAATTTTCTCAGGGTGAAAACACCGTTTCCACAGTTCGTCACATTTAAGTGCAAACTATTTCTTCGATGCGAAGGATGAGCGGAACGAGTCAACAGATTTAACTGAAGACCATGTTGCCGTTCTACTCAAACAGATCCAACTATGAGCTTTTTAAACGCAGCAACTATTGCATACGCTTGTAGAGGCTGGTATTACCGCGGCTGCTGGCACCAGACTTGCCCTCTACTCGTTCATCAATGGAGCTTTTAAGTCCATTCCATTCTGATTACAAACCATAAAGGTTCATATCATTATTTCTAGTCCACTACCTCCTCGTGCGGAGAGTGGGTAATTTGCGTGCCTGCTGCCTTCCTTGGATGTGGTAGCCGTTTCTAAGGCTCCCTCTCCGGAATCGAACCCTGATTCCCCGTTACCCGTCACAACCATGGTAGTCCGTTACACTACCATCATAGGTTGATAGGTCAGAAATTCGGAAGTTCCGTCCCCAAGCCGAAGCTATCTGGGATCTTTCAGTTACTAGGACTCATCACGGGATGTGTCTGTACTTAGCAAATCACCCGGTGTAGTCTTGTAAAAGTCTCCGACAGTGTCGGACAATCAGCATGCATTAGCTGC
The DNA here is from genome assembly GCF_964194025.1 of Convolutriloba macropyga. Lineage (NCBI taxonomy): Eukaryota > Metazoa > Xenacoelomorpha > Acoela > Convolutidae > Convolutriloba > Convolutriloba macropyga. Next base: position 21,860 of record NW_027453389.1, on the reverse strand, counting down.
AGGGTTACCGCAGTTATTCATTTAGCTTGCAAATCAACTAATAGATAGTAACTGATTTAATGAGCCATTCGCGGTTCCACTTTTTCAAGCTTCGCTTGCACATGCATGGCTTAGTCTTTCAGACAAGCATATGGCAACTGACAGGATCAATCAGTTTAATTGTACTTTGAACAATCTTTCGATTTGTTCGAATTTAGAAAGACATAGCCTTGCGGCCTCGTCAATCTTGCTTTGAGCTTTTTAAATCACGAAGAGTTTCAATGCATGCTTTGGCATGGCTACTAGTTACTACACAGTACTCTACACACTTAGAGTTACCCACGATTACACATTTCACATGCTGATGTTTCGGCTCGCGCGTACTAGAAACAGCATAATACTATGTGTACTGGTAGATAGCGCTCTGTGAGCATTTCCCATGAGCAGGTTTTGCCCTCCAAATCTCTGTTCTACTGTTACCAATACCGGCTAACAACTGTATCATACTAGGGAGAATTGACTCATGATTTAAAAACCAGATGTTCACATGTCGATGTTTCGGCTCTCGCCTACTAGAAACAACATAATACTAGTCTGTTAAAAATCTCAATCACGCCGCCTCTTCAGATACAGAAGTTTTACCTTTTATTGGTTAGAGAACAGCTTTCCAGCTGTCGACATGGTTACTAGTAACAACACCGTACTCAACACAAAAACTTTTCAACTTCACAACTTTCACATGCTGATGTTTCTGCTTTCGCATACTAGAAACAGCATAATACTTATTGTTTTGTCAAGTAATTTGTGTGTCTTTCCCATGTGAAGTTTCACCGGTCAACAATGTTTCCCTGACCAATTACGGCTACTAGTAGCTGTATAATACTAGGGAAAATGATTGAGGATTTAATATCAGATTTTCACATGTTGATGTTTCGGCTTTCGCCTACTAGAAACAACATAATACTAGTCTGCTAAGAAATCTCGCTCAAATTGCCTTTTCACATACAGAAGTTTCACCTTCTATTGGTTAGAGAACAGTTCTCAGCTGTCGACATGGTTACTAGTAACAACATCGTACTCAACACAAAAATTCTTCAACTTCACAACTTTCACATGCTGATGTTTCTGCTTTCGCGTACTAGAAACAGCATAATACTTATTGCTTTGTCAAGAAGTGTGTGTGTCTTTCCCATGCGAAAGTTTCACCGGTCAGCAATAATTGCCGTGTCCAATTAAGGTTACTCATAGCTGTATAATACTAGGGAAAATGATTGAGGATTTAATATCAGATTTTCACATGTTGATGTTTCGGCTTTCGCCTACTAGAAACAACATAATACTAGTCTGCTAATAAATCTCGCTCAAATTGCCTTTTCACATACAGAAGTTTCACCTCTTCTTGGTCACTGTACAGATGATGCTGTCTGTTCTTTATTTGGTTCTGCTTATTATAAGGAGGGGCATCACTCCTTCCTCCTTGGTTTGCATGCATTAAGCCTGCTTTGTGAAAAGCGTATCTTTCTAGCTTTTCTTCGCCTTACTCGAGTAGGACGATACAATCCAGACATTAGTCAGTCTTGGTGTAAAGTCACTGAGTATTATTCGGTTCTGCTTTATTCAGCAATATGCTGTATAATTGTTGTAATTTGCGAACATATTTGTTCTCAGTTCCGAACTACTAGCGACGACAGATTACCAGCGGTCATGAGCCATCAAGGTAGTTCTTTGGTGCATCAAGTAGAGAGGTGCCATCAAACAACACTTCCCTAATAATGCTACACACATAGAATTTGCTACAGTGCAGCTTTTTACTTTGCAAAATTTGCGCACAAATTTTGCATAGAATAAATGTTTTATCAAGATTTTTAGATCCCCTCCCTTGAGAGAACGTTACTCCTTTAAGTGAACACCCCGCGGCGTCCTGTTGTTATTGCTTATAACCATTTCGCAAGCCGGAGGCATAATGCACTACGCAAGCCGCTACTTTGGCACAGAGGCACCTAGTTTTACACCCGGGACTTCAGGTGGCCCAGTTTTACACCCAGTACAGCGGTGCCAGTTGGTAACCCGGTGGATCCTCGGAGACCAGACATGATCATAGATCAAACCCGATGTATGCTACTCCTGAACGTATAGTATCTCCACTGTGCAATGAAATTATCGTTCGTTTCGGGCCTTCCTATACGTTCAGCAGACAATCGCTAGGAATTCACCTCGTGACCCGTGGTGACCACACTGGATTTCAAGTTTATTGATTTGGACAGACCTGTCATTTATTTTGCTTTTCAGCTTCAGTTCTGCTCGATCTAGCTTGCCTAAGGCTTGATCTCGCTTTGCTCACCCCTGTAGGAGCCTCTACTAGTACCACTCGGAGTAATGGGGAATCCACCAGACCTAATCGATGAATGCCATCAAACAACAAACATCATACCCGGCTTCATCAGGCATATTTTATTACTTCCGAGAGGTACTTTAGTATCAGATCTTTCTCCATGCCTCTTATGAGGACCCGTCAGACCTTTCGGTTTATCGTTTAGCTTCAGTCCTGCTCGATCTAGCTTTCCCAAGGCTCGATCTAGCTCTATTCGCCCCACTAGAGGGCTCTCTAAGACCCCTCGGTCTTAGTGTTAGCTCCGGTACTGCTCGGTCGTGCTTGCTGAAGGCCCGACCCAGCTTTAGTTAGATTCTCGTACTTTCTCTTGGCCTCTCTAGGAGGACCAGACAGACCTCTCGGTCTATCGTTTAGCTTCAGTCCTGCTCGATCTAGCTTGCCCAAGGCTTGATCAAGCTCTATTCGCCCCGCTAGAGGGCTCTCTAAGACCCCTCGGTCTTAGTGTTATCTTCTGTAATGCCTAACCAAGCTTACTACAGGCCTTGGTCAGGTCTTTATCGGTCACCGATTAGTAACAGACCAATCATAGGGCCTTCCACCCTATCCGGGTTGAGGTCTTTAGTCCAGCCATATTTTGACAAGACACCTCTCCCTAATAATGCCCCACACATAGAATTACTGTCCATGCAGTATTTAACTTGTGTTTTTTTCTAAAATTTGATTTTCACTTTTTGGAGGTTCATTTGCTCCTCTGACACTCTTTCAGCTTCAATCTTACTCGATCTAGCTTTCCCAAGGCTCGATCTAGCTCTATTCGCCCCACTAGAGGGCTCTCTAAGACACTTCGGTCTTAGTGTTAGCTCCGGTCTTGCTCAATCGTGCTTGCTGAAGGCGCGATCAAGCTTTAGTTAGCTTCTCGTACTTCCTCTTGGCCTCTCTAGGAGGACCAGACAGACCTCTCGGTCTATCGTTTAGCTTCAGTCCTGCTCGATCTAGCTTTCCCAAGGCTCGATCTAGCTCTATTCGCCCTGCTAGAGGGCTCTCTAAGACCCCTCGGTCTTAGTGTTAGCTCCGGTACAGCTCGGTCGTGCTTGCTGAAGGCCCGATCAAGCTTTAGTTAGATTCTCGTACTTTCTCTTGGCCTCTATAGGAGGACCAGACAGACCTCTCGGTCTATCGTTTAGCTTCAGTCCTGCTTGATCTAGCTTTCCCAAGGCTCGATCTAGCTCTATTCGCCCTGCTAGAGGGCTCTCTAAGACCCCTCGGTCTTAGTGTTAGCTCCGGTACAGCTCGGTCGTGCTTGCTGAAGGCCCGATCAAGCTTTAGTTAGCTTCTCGTACTTTCTCTTGGCCTCTCTAGGAGGACCAGACAGACCTCTCGGTCTATCGTTTAGCTTCAGTCCTGCTCGATCTAGCTTTCCCAAGGCTCGATCTAGATCTATTCGCCCTGCTAGAGGGCTCTCTAAGACCCCTCGGTCTTAGTGTTAGCTCCGGTACAGCTCGGTCGTGCTTGCTGAAGGCCTGATCAAGCTTTAGTTAGCTTCTCGTACTTTCTCTTGGCCTCTCTAGGAGGACCAGACAGACCTTTCGGTCTCTTGCTTAGCTTCAGTCCTGCTCGATCTAGCTTTCCCAAGGCTCGATCTAGCTCTATTCGCCCCGCTAGAGGGCTCTCTAAGACCCCTCGGTCTTAGTGTTAACTCCTGTAATGCCTAACCAAGCTTACTACAGGCCTTGGTCAGGTCTTTATCGGTCACCGATTAGTAACAGACCGATCATGGGGCCTTCCACCCTATCCGGGTTGAGGTCTTTAGTCCAGCCATATTTTGACAAGACACCTCCCCCTAATAATGCCCCACACATAGAAATACTGTCCATGCAGTATTTAACTTGTGTTTTTTCTAAAATTTGATTTTCACTTTTTGGAGGTTCATTTGCTCCTCTGACACTCTTTCAGCTTCAATCTTACTCGATCTAGCTTTCCCAAGGCTCGATCTAGCTCTATTCGCCCCACCAGAGGGCTCTCTAAGACACTTCGGTCTTAGTGTTAGCTCCGGTCTTGCTCAATCGTGCTTGCTGAAGGCGCGATCAAGCTTTAGTTAGCTTCTCGTACTTTCTCTTGGCCTCTCTAGGAGGACCAGACAGACCTCTCGGTCTATCGTTTAGCTTCAGTCCTGCTCGATCTAGCTTTCCCAAGGCTCGATCTAGCTCTATTCGCCCCGCTAGAGGGCTCTCTAAGACCCCTCGGTCTTAGTGTTAGCTCCGGTACAGCTCGGTCGTGCTTGCTGAAGGCCCGATCAAGCTTTAGTTGGCTTCTCGTACTTTCTCTTGGCCTCTCTAGGAGGACCAGACAGACCTCTCGGTCTCTTGCTTAGCTTCAGTCCTGCTCGATCTAGCTTGCCCAAGGCTTGATCAAGCTCTATTCGCCCCGCTAGAGGGCTCTCTAAGACCCCTCGGTCTTAGTGTTAGCTCCGGTACAGCTCGGTCGTGCTTGCTGAAGGCCCGATCAAGCTTTAGTTAGCTTCTCGTTTTTTCTCTTGGCCTCTCTAGGAGGACCAGACAGACCTCTCGGTCTATCGTTTAGCTTCAGTCCTGCTCGATCTAGCTTTCCCAAGGCTCGATCTAGCTCTATTCGCCCCGCTAGAGGGCTCTCTAAGACCCCTCGGTCTTAGTGTTAGCTCCGGTACAGCTCGGTCGTGCTTGCTGAAGGCCCGATCAAGCTTTAGTTGGCTTCTCGTACTTTCTCTTGGCCTCTCTAGGAGGACCAGACAGACCTCTCGGTCTATCCTTTAGCTTCAGTCCTGCTCGATCTAGCTTTCCCAAGGCTCGATCTAGCTCTATTCGCCCCGCTAGAGGGCTCTCTAAGACCCCTCGGTCTTAGTGTTATCTCCTGTAATGCCTAACCAAGCTTACTACAGGCCTTGGTCAGGTCTTTATCGGTCACCGATTAGTAACAGACCGATCATAGGGCCTTCCACCCTATCTGGGTTGAGGTCTTTAGTCCAGCCATATTTTGACAAGACACCTCCCCCTAATAATGCCCCACACATAGAATTACTGTTTATGCAGCTTTTCACTTGTGAAATTTTTAATTTTCGCAATTATTATAGAATAAGTGTTTGCGCAGCTTTTCATAGGTCGAGCTCTAGCTAGCTAGCTCAAGCTAGCTAGCTAGCTCAAGCTCAAGCTATCTAGCTCAAGCTCAAGCCAGCTAGCTCAAGCTCAAGCTAGCTAGCTAGCTCAAGCTCAAGCTAGCTAGCTAGCTCAAGCTCAAGCTAGCTAGCTCAAGCTCAAGCTAGCTAGCTCAAGCTCAAGCTAGCTAGCTAGCTCAAGCTCAAGCTCAAGCTAGCTAGCTCAAGCTCAAGCTCAAGCTAGCTAGCTAGCTCAAGCTCAAGCTAGCTAGCTAGCTCAAGCTCAAGCTAGCTAGCTAGCTCAAGCTCAAGCTAGCTAGCTCAAGCTCAAGCTCAAGCTCAAGCTAGCTAGCTAGCTCAAGCTAGCTAGCTAGCTCAAGCTCAAGCTAGCTAGCTAGCTCAAGTTCAAGCTAGCTAGCTAGCTCAAGCTCAAGCTAGCTAGCTAGCTCAAGCTCAAGCTAGCTAGCTCAAGCTCAAGCTAGCTAGCTCAAGCTCAAGCTAGCTAGCTAGCTCAAGCTCAAGCTCAAGCTAGCTAGCTCAAGCTCAAGCTCAAGCTAGCTAGCTAGCTCAAGCTCAAGCTAGCTAGCTAGCTCAAGCTCAAGCTCAAGCTAGCTAGCTAGCTCAAGTTCAAGCTAGCTAGCTAGCTCAAGCTCAAGCTAGCTAGCTCAAGCTCAAGCTAGCTAGCTCAAGCTCAAGCCAGCTAGCTCAAGCTCAAGCTCAAGCTAGCTAGCTAGCTCAAGCACAAGCTAGCTAGCTAGCTCAATCTCAAGCTAGCTAGCTCAAGCTCAAGCTAGCTAGCTCAAGCTCAAGCTAGCTAGCTAGCTCAAGCTCAAGCTCAAGCTAGCTAGCTCAAGCTCAAGCTCAAGCTAGCTAGCTAGCTCAAGCTCAAGCTAGCTAGCTAGCTCAAGCTCAAGCTCAAGCTAGCTAGCTCAAGCTCAAGCTCAAGCTAGCTAGCTAGCTCAAGCTCAAGCTGGCTAGCTAGCTCAAGCTCAAGCTAGCTAGCTAGCTCAAGCTCAAGCTAGCTAGCTCAAGCTCAAGCTCAAGCTCAAGCTAGCTAGCTAGCTCAAGCTAGCTAGCTAGCTCAAGCTCAAGCTAGCTAGCTAGCTCAAGTTCAAGCTAGCTAGCTAGCTCAAGCTCAAGCTAGCTAGCTAGCTCAAGCTCAAGCTAGCTAGCTCAAGCTCAAGCTAGCTAGCTCAAGCTCAAGCTAGCTAGCTAGCTCAAGCTCAAGCTCAAGCTAGCTAGCTCAAGCTCAAGCTCAAGCTAGCTAGCTAGCTCAAGCTCAAGCTAGCTAGCTAGCTCAAGCTCAAGCTAGCTAGCTAGCTCAAGTTCAAGCTAGCTAGCTAGCTCAAGCTCAAGCTAGCTAGCTCAAGCTCAAGCTAGCTAGCTCAAACTCAAGCTAGCTAGCTAGCTCAAGTTCAAGCTAGCTAGCTAGCTCAAGCTCAAGCTAGCTAGCTAGCTCAAGCTCAAGCTAGCTAGCTCAAGCTCAAGCTAGCTAGCTCAAGCTCCAGCTAGCTAGCTAGCTCAAGCTCAAGCTCAAGCTAGCTAGCTCAAGCTCAAGCTCAAGCTAGCTAGCTAGCTCAAGCTCAAGCTAGCTAGCTAGCTCAAGCTCAAGCTAGCTAGCTAGCTCAAGTTCAAGCTAGCTAGCTAGCTCAAGCTCAAGCTAGCTAGCTCAAGCTCAAGCTAGCTAGCTCAAGCTCAAGCCAGCTAGCTCAAGCTCAAGCTCAAGCTAGCTAGCTAGCTCAAGCACAAGCTTGCTAGCTAGCTCAAGCTCAAGCTAGCTAGCTCAAGCTCAAGCTAGCTAGCTCAAGCTCAAGCTAGCTAGCTCAAGCTCAAGCTCAAGCTAGCTAGCTAGCTCAAGCACAAGCTTGCTAGCTAGCTCAAGCTCAAGCTAGCTAGCTCAAGCTCAAGCTAGCTAGCTCAAGCTCAAGCTAGCTAGCTAGCTCAAGCTCAAGCTCAAGCTAGCTAGCTCAAGCTCAAGCTCAAGCTAGCTAGCTGGCTCAAGCTCAAGCTAGCTAGCTAGCTCAAGCTCAAGCTAGCTAGCTAGCTCAAGCTCAAGCTAGCTAGCTCAAGCTCAAGCTCAAGCTAGCTAGCTAGCTCAAGTTCAAGCTAGCTAGCTAGCTCAAGCTCAAGCTAGCTAGCTAGCTCAAGCTCAAGCTAGCTAGCTCAAGCTCAAGCTAGCTAGCTCAAGCTCAAGCTAGCTAGCTAGCTCAAGCTCAAGCTCAAGCTAGCTAGCTCAAGCTCAAGCTCAAGCTAGCTAGCTAGCTCAAGCTCAAGCTAGCTAGCTAGCTCAAGCTCAAGCTAGCTAGCTAGCTCAAGTTCAAGCTAGCTAGCTAGCTCAAGCTCAAGCTAGCTAGCTCAAGCTCAAGCTAGCTAGCTCAAGCTCAAGCCAGCTAGCTCAAGCTCAAGCTCAAGCTAGCTAGCTAGCTCAAGCACAAGCTAGCTAGCTAGCTCAAGCTCAAGCTAGCTAGCTCAAGCTCAAGCTAGCTAGCTCAAGCTCAAGCTAGCTAGCTAGCTCAAGCTCAAGCTCAAGCTAGCTAGCTCAAGCTCAAGCTCAAGCTAGCTAGCTAGCTCAAGCTCAAGCTAGCTAGCTAGCTCAAGCTCAAGCTAGCTAGCTCAAGCTCAAGCTCAAGCTAGCTAGCTAGCTCAAGCTCAAGCTAGCTAGCTAGCTCAAGCTCAAGCTAGCTAGCTAGCTCAAGCTCAAGCTAGCTAGCTCAAGCTCAAGCTCAAGCTCAAGCTAGCTAGCTAGCTCAAGCTAGCTAGCTAGCTCAAGCTCAAGCTAGCTAGCTAGCTCAAGTTCAAGCTAGCTAGCTAGCTCAAGCTCAAGCTAGCTAGCTAGCTCAAGCTCAAGCTAGCTAGCTCAAGCTCAAGCTAGCTAGCTCAAGCTCAAGCTAGCTAGCTAGCTCAAGCTCAAGCTCAAGCTAGCTAGCTCAAGCTCAAGCTCAAGCTAGCTAGCTAGCTCAAGCTCAAGCTAGCTAGCTAGCTCAAGCTCAAGCTAGCTAGCTAGCTCAAGTTCAAGCTAGCTAGCTAGCTCAAGCTCAAGCTAGCTAGCTCAAGCTCAAGCTAGCTAGCTCAAACTCAAGCTAGCTAGCTAGCTCAAGTTCAAGCTAGCTAGCTAGCTCAAGCTCAAGCTAGCTAGCTAGCTCAAGCTCAAGCTAGCTAGCTCAAGCTCAAGCTAGCTAGCTCAAGCTCAAGCTAGCTAGCTAGCTCAAGCTCAAGCTCAAGCTAGCTAGCTCAAGCTCAAGCTCAAGCTAGCTAGCTAGCTCAAGCTCAAGCTAGCTAGCTAGCTCAAGCTCAAGCTAGCTAGCTAGCTCAAGTTCAAGCTAGCTAGCTAGCTCAAGCTCAAGCTAGCTAGCTCAAGCTCAAGCTAGCTAGCTCAAGCTCAAGCCAGCTAGCTCAAGCTCAAGCTCAAGCTAGCTAGCTAGCTCAAGCACAAGCTTGCTAGCTAGCTCAAGCTCAAGCTAGCTAGCTCAAGCTCAAGCTAGCTAGCTCAAGCTCAAGCTAGCTAGCTCAAGCTCAAGCTCAAGCTAGCTAGCTAGCTCAAGCACAAGCTTGCTAGCTAGCTCAAGCTCAAGCTAGCTAGCTCAAGCTCAAGCTAGCTAGCTCAAGCTCAAGCTAGCTAGCTAGCTCAAGCTCAAGCTCAAGCTAGCTAGCTCAAGCTCAAGCTCAAGCTAGCTAGCTAGCTCAAGCTCAAGCTAGCTAGCTAGCTCAAGCTCAAGCTAGCTAGCTAGCTCAAGCTCAAGCTAGCTAGCTCAAGCTCAAGCTCAAGCTAGCTAGCTAGCTCAAGCTAGCTAGCTAGCTCAAGCTCAAGCTAGCTAGCTAGCTCAAGTTCAAGCTAGCTAGCTAGCTCAAGCTCAAGCTAGCTAGCTAGCTCAAGCTCAAGCTATCTAGCTCAAGCTCAAGCTAGCTAGCTCAAGCTCAAGCTAGCTAGCTAGCTCAAGCTCAAGCTCAAGCTAGCTAGCTCAAGCTCAAGCTCAAGCTAGCTAGCTAGCTCAAGCTCAAGCTAGCTAGCTAGCTCAAGCTCAAGCTAGCTAGCTAGCTCAAGTTCAAGCTAGCTAGCTAGCTCAAGCTCAAGCTAGCTAGCTCAAGCTCAAGCTAGCTAGCTCAAGCTCAAGCCAGCTAGCTCAAGCTCAAGCTCAAGCTAGCTAGCTAGCTCAAGCTCAAGCTCAAGCTCAAGCTAGCTAGCTAGCTCAAGTTCAAGCTAGCTAGCTAGCTCAAGCTCAAGCTAGCTAGCTCAAGCTCAAGCTAGCTAGCTCAAGCTCAAGCCAGCTAGCTCAAGCTCAAGCTCAAGCTAGCTAGCTAGCTCAAGCTCAAGCTAGCTAGCTCAAGCTCAAGCTAGCTAGCTAGCTAGCTCAAGCTCAAGCTCAAGCTAGCTAGCTCAAGCTCAAGCTCAAGCTAGCTAGCTCAAGCTCAAGCTCAAGCTAGCTAGCTCAAGCTCAAGCTCAAGCTAGCTAGCTCAAGCCCAAGCTCAAGCTAGCTAGCTAGCTCAAGCTCAAGCTAGCTAGCTCAAGCTCAAGCTCAAGCTCAAGCTAGCTAGCTAGCTAGCTCAAGCTCAAGCTCAAGCTAGCTAGCTAGCTCAAGCTCAAGCTAGCTAGCTCAAGCTCAAGCTAGCTAGCTAGCTCAAGTTCAAGCTAGCTAGCTAGCTCAAGCTCAAGCTAGCTAGCTAGCTCAAGCTCAAGCTAGCTAGCTCAAGCTCAAGCTAGCTAGCTCAAGCTCAAGCTAGCTAGCTAGCTCAAGCTCAAGCTCAAGCTAGCTAGCTCAAGCTCAAGCTCAAGCTAGCTAGCTAGCTCAAGCTCAAGCTAGCTAGCTAGCTCAAGCTCAAGCTAGCTAGCTAGCTCAAGTTCAAGCTAGCTAGCTAGCTCAAGCTCAAGCTAGCTAGCTCAAGCTCAAGCTAGCTAGCTCAAACTCAAGCTAGCTAGCTAGCTCAAGTTCAAGCTAGCTAGCTAGCTCAAGCTCAAGCTAGCTAGCTAGCTCAAGCTCAAGCTAGCTAGCTCAAGCTCAAGCTAGCTAGCTCAAGCTCAAGCTAGCTAGCTAGCTCAAGCTCAAGCTCAAGCTAGCTAGCTCAAGCTCAAGCTCAAGCTAGCTAGCTAGCTCAAGCTCAAGCTAGCTAGCTAGCTCAAGCTCAAGCTAGCTAGCTAGCTCAAGTTCAAGCTAGCTAGCTAGGTCAAGCTCAAGCTAGCTAGCTCAAGCTCAAGCTAGCTAGCTCAAGCTCAAGCCAGCTAGCTCAAGCTCAAGCTCAAGCTAGCTAGCTAGCTCAAGCACAAGCTTGCTAGCTAGCTCAAGCTCAAGCTAGCTAGCTCAAGCTCAAGCTAGCTAGCTCAAGCTCAAGCTAGCTAGCTCAAGCTCAAGCTCAAGCTAGCTAGCTAGCTCAAGCACAAGCTTGCTAGCTAGCTCAAGCTCAAGCTAGCTAGCTCAAGCTCAAGCTAGCTAGCTCAAGCTCAAGCTAGCTAGCTAGCTCAAGCTCAAGCTCAAGCTAGCTAGCTCAAGCTCAAGCTCAAGCTAGCTAGCTAGCTCAAGCTCAAGCTAGCTAGCTAGCTCAAGCTCAAGCTAGCTAGCTAGCTCAAGCTCAAGCTAGCTAGCTCAAGCTCAAGCTCAAGCTAGCTAGCTAGCTCAAGCTAGCTAGCTAGCTCAAGCTCAAGCTAGCTAGCTAGCTCAAGTTCAAGCTAGCTAGCTAGCTCAAGCTCAAGCTAGCTAGCTAGCTCAAGCTCAAGCTAGCTAGCTCAAGCTCAAGCTAGCTAGCTCAAGCTCAAGCTAGCTAGCTAGCTCAAGCTCAAGCTCAAGCTAGCTAGCTCAAGCTCAAGCTCAAGCTAGCTAGCTAGCTCAAGCTCAAGCTAGCTAGCTAGCTCAAGCTCAAGCTAGCTAGCTAGCTCAAGTTCAAGCTAGCTAGCTAGCTCAAGCTCAAGCTAGCTAGCTCAAGCTCAAGCTAGCTAGCTCAAGCTCAAGCCAGCTAGCTCAAGCTCAAGCTCAAGCTAGCTAGCTAGCTCAAGCTCAAGCTCAAGCTAGCTAGCTAGCTCAAGTTCAAGCTAGCTAGCTAGCTCAAGCTCAAGCTAGCTAGCTCAAGCTCAAGCTAGCTAGCTCAAGCTCAAGCCAGCTAGCTCAAGCTCAATCTCAAGCTAGCTAGCTAGCTCAAGCTCAAGCTAGCTAGCTCAAGCTCAAGCTAGCTAGCTAGCTAGCTCAAGCTCAAGCTCAAGCTAGCTAGCTCAAGCTCAAGCTCAAGCTAGCTAGCTCAAGCTCAAGCTCAAGCTAGCTAGCTCAAGCTCAAGCTCAAGCTAGCTAGCTCAAGCTCAAGCTCAAGCTAGCTAGCTAGCTCAAGCTCAAGCTAGCTAGCTCAAGCTCAAGCTCAAGCTCAAGCTAGCTAGCTAGCTAGCTCAAGCTCAAGCTCAAGCTAGCTAGCTAGCTCAAGCTCAAGCTAGCTAGCTCAAGCTCAAGCCAGCTAGCTCAAGCTCAAGCTCAAGCTAGCTAGCTAGCTCAAGCTCAAGCTAGCTAGCTCAAGCTCAAGCCAGCTAGCTCAAGCTCAAGCTCAAGCTCAAGCTAGCTAGCTAGCTCAAGCTCAAGCTAGATAGCTAGCTCAAGCTAGCTAGCTAGCTCAAGCTCAAGCTCAAGCTAGCTAGCTAGCTAGCTCAAGCTCAAGCTAGCTAGCTCAAGCTCAAGCCAGCTAGCTCAAGCTCAAGCTCAAGCTAGCTAGCTAGCTCAAGCTCAAGCTAGCTAGCTCAAGCTCAAGCTCAAGCGAGCTAGCTAGCTCAAGCTCAAGCTAGCTAGCTAGCTCAAGCTCAAGCTAGCTAACTCAAGCTAACTCAGCTAGCTCAAGCTAACTCAAGCTAGCTAAAGCTAACTCAAGCTAACTCAAGCTAACTCAAGCTAACTCAAGCTAGCTAAAGCTAACTCAAGCTAACTCAAGCTAACCCGAGCTAACTCAAGCTAGCTCAAGCTAACCCAAGCTAGCTAAAGCTAACTCAAGCTAACTCAAGCTAATTCAAGCTAACTCAAGCTAACTCAAGCTAACTCAAGCTAACTCAAGCTAGCTAAAGCTAACTCAAGCTAACTCAAGCTAACTCAAGCTAACCCGAGCTAACTCAAGCTAACTGAAGGTAGCTAAAGCTAGTTCAAGCTAACTCAAGCTAGCTAAAGCTAAGACAAGCTAACTCAAGCTAACTCAAGCTAACTCAAGCTAACTCAAGCTAACTCAAGCTAGTTCAAGCTAACTCAAGCTAACTCAAGCTAACTCAAGCTAGCTAAAGCTAACTCAAGCTAACTCAAGCTAACTCAAGCTAACCCGAGCTAACTCAAGCTAACTCAAGGTAGCTAAAGCTAGTTCAAGCTAACTCAAGCTAGCTAAAGCTAAGACAAGCTAACTCAAGCTAACTCAAGCTAACTCAAGCTAACTCAAGCTAACTCAAGCTAGTTCAAGCTAACTCAAGCTAGCTAAAGCTAACTCAAGCTAACTCAAGCTAACTCAAGCTAGCTCAAGCTAACTCAAGCTAGTTCAAGCTAACTCAAGCTAGCTAAAGCTAACTCAAGCTAACTCAAGCTAACTCAAGCTAACTCAAGCTAGCTAAAGCTAACTCAAGCTAACTCAAGCTAACCCGAGCTAACTCAAGCTAGCTCAAGCTAACCCAAGCTAGCTAAAGCTAACTCAAGCTAACTCAAGCTAATTCAAGCTAACTCAAGCTAACTCAAGCTAACTCAAGCTAACTCAAGCTAGCTAAAGCTAACTCAAGCTAACTCAAGCTAACTCAAGCTAACCCGAGCTAACTCAAGCTAACTCAAGGTAGCTAAAGCTAGTTCAAGCTAACTCAAGCTAGCTAAAGCTAAGACAAGCTAACTCAAGCTAACTCAAGCTAACTCAAGCTAACTCAAGCTAACTCAAGCTAACTCAAGCTAGCTAAAGCTAACTCAAGCTAACTCAAGCTAACTCAAGCTAACCCGAGCTAACTCAAGCTAACTCAAGGTAGCTAAAGCTAGTTCAAGCTAACTCAAGCTAGCTAAAGCTAAGACAAGCTAACTCAAGCTAACTCAAGCTAACTCAAGCTAACTCAAGCTAACTAAAGCTAGTTCAAGCTAACTCAAGCTAGCTAAAGCTAACTCAAGCTAACTCAAGCTAACTCAAGCTAGCTCAAGCTAACTCAAGCTAGTTCAAGCTAACTCAAGCTAGCTAAAGCTAACTCAAGCTAACTCAAGCTAACTCAAGCTAACTCAAGCTAGCTAAAGCTAACTCAAGCTAACTCAAGCTAACCCGAGCTAACTCAAGCTAGCTCAAGCTAACCCAAGCTAGCTAAAGCTAACTCAAGCTAACTCAAGCTAATTCAAGCTAACTCAAGCTAACTCAAGCTAACTCAAGCTAACTCAAGCTAGCTAAAGCTAACTCAAGCTAACTCAAGCTAACTCAAGCTAACCCGAGCTAACTCAAGCTAACTCAAGGTAGCTAAAGCTAGTTCAAGCTAACTCAAGCTAGCTAAAGCTAAGACAAGCTAACTCAAGCTAACTCAAGCTAACTCAAGCTAACTCAAGCTAACTCAAGCTAACTCAAGCTAGTTCAAGCTAACTCAAGCTAACTCAAGCTAACTCAAGCTAGCTAAAGCTAACTCAAGCTAACTCAAGCTAACTCAAGCTAACCCGAGCTAACTCAAGCTAACTCAAGGTAGCTAAAGCTAGTTCAAGCTAGCTCAAGCTAGCTAAAGCTAAGACAAGCTAACTCAAGCTAACTCAAGCTAACTCAAGCTAACTCAAGCTAGTTCAAGCTAACTCAAGCTAGCTAAAGCTAACTCAAGCTAACTCAAGCTAACTCAAGCTAGCTCAAGCTAACTCAAGCTAGTTCAAGCTAACTCAAGCTAGCTAAAGCTAACTCAAGCTAACTCAAGCTAACTCAAGCTAGCTCAAGCTAACTCAAGCTAACTCAAGCTAACTCAAGCTAACCCGAGCTAACTCAAGCTAACTCAAGGTAGCTAAAGCTAGTTCAAGCTAGCTCAAGCTAGCTAAAGCTAAGACAAGCTAACTCAAGCTAACTCAAGCTAACTCAAGCTAACTCAAGCTAGTTCAAGCTAACTCAAGCTAGCTAAAGCTAACTCAAGCTAACTCAAGCTAACTCAAGCTAGCTCAAGCTAACTCAAGCTAGTTCAAGCTAACTCAAGCTAGCTAAAGCTAACTCAAGCTAACTCAAGCTAACTCAAGCTAGCTCAAGCTAACTCAAGCTAGTTCAAGCTAACTCAAGCTAGCTAAAGCTAACTCAAGCTAACTCAAGCTAACTCAAGCTAACTCAAGCTAGCTAAAGCTAACTCAAGCTAACTCAAGCTAACCCGAGCTAACTCAAGCTAGCTCAAGCTAACCCAAGCTAGCTAAAGCTAACTCAAGCTAACTCAAGCTAATTCAAGCTAACTCAAGCTAACTCAAGCTAACTCAAGCTAACTCAAGCTAGCTAAAGCTAACTCAAGCTAACTCAAGCTAACTCAAGCTAACCCGAGCTAACTCAAGCTAACTCAAGGTAGCTAAAGCTAGTTCAAGCTAACTCAAGCTAGCTAAAGCTAAGACAAGCTAACTCAAGCTAACTCAAGCTAACTCAAGCTAACTCAAGCTAACTCAAGCTAGTTCAAGCTAACTCAAGCTAACTCAAGCTAACTCAAGCTAGCTAAAGCTAACTCAAGCTAACTCAAGCTAACTCAAGCTAACCCGAGCTAACTCAAGCTAACTCAAGGTAGCTAAAGCTAGTTCAAGCTAGCTCAAGCTAGCTAAAGCTAAGACAAGCTAACTCAAGCTAACTCAAGCTAACTCAAGCTAGTTCAAGCTAACTCAAGCTAGCTAAAGCTAACTCAAGCTAACTCAAGCTAACTCAAGCTAGCTCAAGCTAACTCAAGCTAGTTCAAGCTAACTCAAGCTAGCTAAAGCTAACTCAAGCTAACTCAAGCTAACTCAAGCTAACTCAAGCTAGCTAAAGCTAACTCAAGCTAACTCAAGCTAACCCGAGCTAACTCAAGCTAGCTCAAGCTAACCCAAGCTAGCTAAAGCTAACTCAAGCTAACTCAAGCTAATTCAAGCTAACTCAAGCTAACTCAAGCTAACTCAAGCTAACTCAAGCTAGCTAAAGCTAACTCAAGCTAACTCAAAGCTAACTCAAGCTAACCCGAGCTAACTCAAGCTAACTCAAGGTAGCTAAAGCTAGTTCAAGCTAACTCAAGCTAGCTAAAGCTAAGACAAGCTAACTCAAGCTAACTCAAGCTAACTCAAGCTAACTCAAGCTAACTCAAGCTAACTCAAGCTAGCTAAAGCTAACTCAAGCTAACTCAAGCTAACTCAAGCTAACCCGAGCTAACTCAAGCTAACTCAAGGTAGCTAAAGCTAGTTCAAGCTAACTCAAGCTAGCTAAAGCTAAGACAAGCTAACTCAAGCTAACTCAAGCTAACTCAAGCTAACTCAAGCTAACTAAAGCTAGTTCAAGCTAACTCAAGCTAGCTAAAGCTAACTCAAGCTAACTCAAGCTAACTCAAGCTAGCTCAAGCTAACTCAAGCTAGTTCAAGCTAACTCAAGCTAGCTAAAGCTAACTCAAGCTAACTCAAGCTAACTCAAGCTAACTCAAGCTAGCTAAAGCTAACTCAAGCTAACTCAAGCTAACCCGAGCTAACTCAAGCTAGCTCAAGCTAACCCAAGCTAGCTAAAGCTAACTCAAGCTAACTCAAGCTAACTAAAGCTAGTTCAAGCTAACTCAAGCTAGCTAAAGCTAACTCAAGCTAACTCAAGCTAACTCAAGCTAGCTCAAGCTAACTCAAGCTAGTTCAAGCTAACTCAAGCTAGCTAAAGCTAACTCAAGCTAACTCAAGCTAACTCAAGCTAACTCAAGCTAGCTAAAGCTAACTCAAGCTAACTCAAGCTAACCCGAGCTAACTCAAGCTAGCTCAAGCTAACCCAAGCTAGCTAAAGCTAACTCAAGCTAACTCAAGCTAATTCAAGCTAACTCAAGCTAACTCAAGCTAACTCAAGCTAACTCAAGCTAGCTAAAGCTAACTCAAGCTAACTCAAGCTAACTCAAGCTAACCCGAGCTAACTCAAGCTAACTCAAGGTAGCTAAAGCTAGTTCAAGCTAACTCAAGCTAGCTAAAGCTAAGACAAGCTAACTCAAGCTAACTCAAGCTAACTCAAGCTAACTCAAGCTAACTCAAGCTAACTCAAGCTAGCTAAAGCTAACTCAAGCTAACTCAAGCTAACTCAAGCTAACCCGAGCTAACTCAAGCTAACTCAAGGTAGCTAAAGCTAGTTCAAGCTAACTCAAGCTAGCTAAAGCTAAGACAAGCTAACTCAAGCTAACTCAAGCTAACTCAAGCTAACTCAAGCTAACTAAAGCTAGTTCAAGCTAACTCAAGCTAGCTAAAGCTAACTCAAGCTAACTCAAGCTAACTCAAGCTAGCTCAAGCTAACTCAAGCTAGTTCAAGCTAACTCAAGCTAGCTAAAGCTAACTCAAGCTAACTCAAGCTAACTCAAGCTAACTCAAGCTAGCTAAAGCTAACTCAAGCTAACTCAAGCTAACCCGAGCTAACTCAAGCTAGCTCAAGCTAACCCAAGCTAGCTAAAGCTAACTCAAGCTAACTCAAGCTAATTCAAGCTAACTCAAGCTAACTCAAGCTAACTCAAGCTAACTCAAGCTAGCTAAAGCTAACTCAAGCTAACTCAAGCTAACTCAAGCTAACCCGAGCTAACTCAAGCTAACTCAAGGTAGCTAAAGCTAGTTCAAGCTAACTCAAGCTAGCTAAAGCTAAGACAAGCTAACTCAAGCTAACTCAAGCTAACTCAAGCTAACTCAAGCTAACTCAAGCTAACTCAAGCTAGTTCAAGCTAACTCAAGCTAACTCAAGCTAACTCAAGCTAGCTAAAGCTAACTCAAGCTAACTCAAGCTAACTCAAGCTAACCCGAGCTAACTCAAGCTAACTCAAGGTAGCTAAAGCTAGTTCAAGCTAGCTCAAGCTAGCTAAAGCTAAGACAAGCTAACTCAAGCTAACTCAAGCTAACTCAAGCTAACTCAAGCTAGTTCAAGCTAACTCAAGCTAGCTAAAGCTAACTCAAGCTAACTCAAGCTAACTCAAGCTAGCTCAAGCTAACTCAAGCTAGTTCAAGCTAACTCAAGCTAGCTAAAGCTAACTCAAGCTAACTCAAGCTAACTCAAGCTAGCTCAAGCTAACTCAAGCTAACTCAAGCTAACTCAAGCTAACCCGAGCTAACTCAAGCTAACTCAAGGTAGCTAAAGCTAGTTCAAGCTAGCTCAAGCTAGCTAAAGCTAAGACAAGCTAACTCAAGCTAACTCAAGCTAACTCAAGCTAACTCAAGCTAGTTCAAGCTAACTCAAGCTAGCTAAAGCTAACTCAAGCTAACTCAAGCTAACTCAAGCTAGCTCAAGCTAACTCAAGCTAGTTCAAGCTAACTCAAGCTAGCTAAAGCTAACTCAAGCTAACTCAAGCTAACTCAAGCTAGCTCAAGCTAACGGTCAAGCTAGTTCAAGCTAACTCAAGCTAGCTAAAGCTAACTCAAGCTAACTCAAGCTAACTCAAGCTAACTCAAGCTAGCTAAAGCTAACTCAAGCTAACTCAAGCTAACCCGAGCTAACTCAAGCTAGCTCAAGCTAACCCAAGCTAGCTAAAGCTAACTCAAGCTAACTCAAGCTAATTCAAGCTAACTCAAGCTAACTCAAGCTAACTCAAGCTAACTCAAGCTAGCTAAAGCTAACTCAAGCTAACTCAAGCTAACTCAAGCTAACCCGAGCTAACTCAAGCTAACTCAAGGTAGCTAAAGCTAGTTCAAGCTAACTCAAGCTAGCTAAAGCTAAGACAAGCTAACTCAAGCTAACTCAAGCTAACTCAAGCTAACTCAAGCTAACTCAAGCTAGTTCAAGCTAACTCAAGCTAACTCAAGCTAACTCAAGCTAGCTAAAGCTAACTCAAGCTAACTCAAGCTAACTCAAGCTAACCCGAGCTAACTCAAGCTAACTCAAGGTAGCTAAAGCTAGTTCAAGCTAGCTCAAGCTAGCTAAAGCTAAGACAAGCTAACTCAAGCTAACTCAAGCTAACTCAAGCTAGTTCAAGCTAACTCAAGCTAGCTAAAGCTAACTCAAGCTAACTCAAGCTAACTCAAGCTAGCTCAAGCTAACTCAAGCTAGTTCAAGCTAACTCAAGCTAGCTAAAGCTAACTCAAGCTAACTCAAGCTAACTCAAGCTAACTCAAGCTAGCTAAAGCTAACTCAAGCTAACTCAAGCTAACCCGAGCTAACTCAAGCTAGCTCAAGCTAACCCAAGCTAGCTAAAGCTAACTCAAGCTAACTCAAGCTAATTCAAGCTAACTCAAGCTAACTCAAGCTAACTCAAGCTAACTCAAGCTAGCTAAAGCTAACTCAAGCTAACTCAAGCTAACTCAAGCTAACCCGAGCTAACTCAAGCTAACTCAAGGTAGCTAAAGCTAGTTCAAGCTAACTCAAGCTAGCTAAAGCTAAGACAAGCTAACTCAAGCTAACTCAAGCTAACTCAAGCTAACTCAAGCTAACTCAAGCTAACTCAAGCTAGTTCAAGCTAACTCAAGCTAACTCAAGCTAACTCAAGCTAGCTAAAGCTAACTCAAGCTAACTCAAGCTAACTCAAGCTAACCCGAGCTAACTCAAGCTAACTCAAGGTAGCTAAAGCTAGTTCAAGCTAACTCAAGCTAGCTAAAGCTAAGACAAGCTAACTCAAGCTAACTCAAGCTAACTCAAGCTAACTCAAGCTAACTAAAGCTAGTTCAAGCTAACTCAAGCTAGCTAAAGCTAACTCAAGCTAACTCAAGCTAACTCAAGCTAGCTCAAGCTAACTCAAGCTAGTTCAAGCTAACTCAAGCTAGCTAAAGCTAACTCAAGCTAACTCAAGCTAACTCAAGCTAACTCAAGCTAGCTAAAGCTAACTCAAGCTAACTCAAGCTAACCCGAGCTAACTCAAGCTAGCTCAAGCTAACCCAAGCTAGCTAAAGCTAACTCAAGCTAACTCAAGCTAATTCAAGCTAACTCAAGCTAACTCAAGCTAACTCAAGCTAACTCAAGCTAGCTAAAGCTAACTCAAGCTAACTCAAGCTAACTCAAGCTAACCCGAGCTAACTCAAGCTAACTCAAGGTAGCTAAAGCTAGTTCAAGCTAACTCAAGCTAGCTAAAGCTAAGACAAGCTAACTCAAGCTAACTCAAGCTAACTCAAGCTAACTCAAGCTAACTCAAGCTAGTTCAAGCTAACTTAATGAAGTTAACCCAAGCTAACTTGGGTTAATGAAGTCAAACTCAAGCTAACCCGAGCTAACTCAAGCTAACTCAAGCTAATTCAAGCTAACTCAAGCTAACTCAAGCTAATTCAAGCTAACTCAAGCTAATTCAAGCTAACTCAAGCTAGCTCAAGCTAACTCAAGCTAACCCAAGCTAACTTAAGCTAGCTTAAGCTAATTAAAGCTAATTAAAGCTAACTCAAGCTAACCCAAGCTAACTTAAGCTAGCTCTAGCTGGCTGCCACTGTTAGGCCATTTGGGAGCGCTTTTCTCGCACTCTGATTGGCTGCCACTGTTAGGCCATTTGGGAGCGCTTTTCTCGCACTCTGATTGGCTGCCACTGTTAGGCCATTTGGGAGCGCTTTTCTCGCACTCTGATTGGCTGCCACTGTTAGGCCATTTGGGAGCGCTTTTCTCGCACTCTGATTGGCTGCCACTGTTAGGCCATTTGGGAGCGCTTTTCTCGCACTCTGATTTGGCTGCCACTGTTAGGCCATTTGGGAGCGCTTTTCTCGCACTCTGATTGGCTGCCACTGTTAGGCCATTTGGGAGCGCTTTTCTCGCACTCTGATTGGCTGCCACTGTTAGGCCATTTGGGAGCGCTTTTCTCGCACTCTGATTGGCTGCCACTGTTAGGCCATTTGGGAGCGCTTTTCTCGCACTCTGATTGGCTGCCACTGTTAGGCCATTTGGGAGCGCTTTTCTCGCACTCTGATTGGCTGCCACTGTTAGGCCATTTGGGAGCGCTTTTCTCGCACTCTGATTGGCTGCCACTGTTAGGCCATTTGGGAGCGCTTTTCTCGCACTCTGATTGGCTGCCACTGTTAGGCCATTTGGGAGCGCTTTTCTCGCACTCTGATTGGCTGCCACTGTTAGGCCATTTGGGAGCGCTTTTCTCGCACTCTGATTGGCTGCCACTGTTAGGCCATTTGGGAGCGCTTTTCTCGCACTCTGATTGGCTGCCACTGTTAGGCCATTTGGGAGCGCTTTTCTCGCACTCTGATTGGCTGCCACTGTTAGGCCATTTGGGAGCGCTTTTCTCGCACTCTGATTGGCTGCCACTGTTAGGCCATTTGGGAGCGCTTTTCTCGCACTCTGATTGGCTGCCACTGTTAGGCCATTTGGGAGCGCTTTTCTCGCACTCTGATTGGCTGCCACTGTTAGGCCATTTGGGAGCGCTTTTCTCGCACTCTGATTGGCTGCCACTGTTAGGCCATTTGGGAGCGCTTTTCTCGCACTCTGATTGGCTGCCACTGTTAGGCCATTTGGGAGCGCTTTTCTCGCACTCTGATTGGCTGCCAGTGTTAGGCCATTTGGGAGCGCTTTTCTCGCACTCTGATTGGCTGCCAGTGTTAGGCCATTTGGGAGCGCTTTTCTCGCACTCTGATTGGCTGCCAGTGTTAGGCCATTTGGGAGCGCATAGATGACGAGGCAACACTTTCAGACAGCAAAGCGATGCTTCAGCTTACTTCAGCTAATTTAGAACACAACCGAACATTTGTAGCAAGACACCGCACAACCTTGGCTGCTTGGTTGCCTGAGCACAAGTTCAAGTTCTTTCCCAGTGCCGTAACACGACACTGGAATTTTCACCAAATGTCAACCACCGTTTGCCGTACACTCCGAATTATGTTACGGTGCTTATTGGCTAGAGAAGAACTCAAAAGTATGAGTTGATTGCAAGGCAGTAGACATGGTTTCGCACAGCATAGATCAACATAGAATAAAACTCTCTGCAGAATTTTGATCTTCCTTCTTCCTAACTCAAATGAGTAGCGAGGTCCATATCATGCACCACCGAGAGACTATCTTCTAGTCTATCTATACCACCAGCCCGAAGGCTAGCAATATTTATATCATGCACCACCGAGAGACTATCTTCTAGTCTATCTATATCACCAGCCCGAAGGCTAGCAATATTTACATCATGCACCACCGAGAGACTATCTTCTAGTCTATCTATATCACCAGCCCGAAGGCTAGCAATATTTATATCATGCACCACCGAGAGACTATCTTCTAGTCTATCTATATCACCAGCCCGAAGGCTAGCAATATTTATATCATGCACCACCGAGAGACTATCTTCTAGTCTATCTATATCACCAACCCGAAGGCTAGCAATATTTATATCATGCACCACCGAGAGACTATCTTCTAGTCTATCTATATCA
>NW_027453388.1:0-16131 GCF_964194025.1 Convolutriloba macropyga | reverse complement strand
ATATATATATATATGTATATAATATATGTTATACTAGCAGGCCCGCAAAACCATAAGAAAATCATTTACACGAATAAGAGGTTTAAAAAAATTAAGGTTTCTGTTTCGCACCGACTCGGGCTCGAACCCATATCCTCGCTTAACAGCCATAGGTCTCACCAATTACGTTAACTATGCGTATTGCACTTGTCCTTTGCTCTTTCTACAGCAAATTTCTGGACAAGGGCGTTTGTGACCCGCTTGTTTTTGCTATACCACATGCTGAATGAGCGCAAAAATTTGCATAATAGGAGCTTAAATAGGATGGCAAAGCGCGTCTCAAACGCATTGATTATGCGCTAGGTTGCATGATTACGGACCCCTAAAATATGTTACGATAGGAGCAAAGTTAACGATTGTGCTCAATTGCGACTGATGTTTAATATAAAAAAGGAAGATTAGACAATACAACTAAAACTTCTCAAAATTTAGTTTCAGTGATTTTATGGACAATAGTAATAGAACCGCAAATCAACAGCTATAAAATGAAACTCAACCTGTGGTATCCTATGGAGGACAGAGAAAAATGTTTGATTTTCACAATTTCAGTTTCAAGCTCTTGGTGTATTCTGTTTTTGCCTCCCGTTTCGTGGGGTGACTATTTGCTCAACTGGTTTTCTTGATCATTAAATTTGAGAAGAGAAAAATAGAAGTAAACAAAGGGAGAGAGAGAGAGAAAGAGAAACGGAAAGACGGAAAAAGGAGATAGGGAGAGAATGAGAGAGAACCAACAAAGGAAAGAGAAGAGAGGACGAAACACACACACACAAACACACACAGAGCCTGAGAGAGAAACAGAGAGAGAAAGAAAGAAAAGAAAAAATGATTGCTCTAAAATTCGTTTAGGGGCAACAATACTAACTGGAAAAACCAAGTGGTTTACGAAAAACGATCGTTCAAAGGCTTGAAATAAAAAGAGAAAAAACCAAGCGAATGAAAGGAAGAATTGCTACAAAGAGAAAACAATTGCCATTTTTCATCCCCCAAACACACACGGGAACATAAACCAACTCGCGTTGCATGGTGTTGATTAGAAATTTTCATGTCTACAAACAGATAGGATTAGCAATTTTCGTCCCCCAAAACAGGAACATAAAACGAATCAGCGTTGCAAGAAGTGCTCTCAAACAACAGGCGGCATAGAGTTGATTAGAAACTTTCATGCCCACGAAAGGTAGGGTACCCGACACGGGTTCGAGCCCTCGATGCTCAGCTCAACAGTCATCCATCTTACCAACTGCGCTATAACGACTACATACCACCTTGCTTACAATCGCTTATTCGTATCAATAAACATATTTCAGATTGAGCATCTGAGATCACGCAAAAATCAAAAGTAAAGTGTGAAAAATTTAGTTGAAAGCTAAGAGTGCGCTAGAATAGCGCAGAATCTGTAAGGCTAAAACTTTGCACAAAAACTGAAGTTACAAATTTACAAAAAGAACTTCAAACTCAGTTCTGGAGCAATTAGAACACACGTAGTACCCAGGACAGTAAATCCTCCCTCTGGGCGAGCATACCTTCAAGCCATCTTAGCCTCGTGGCAACAACCTGACTAACAGGCTTTTGTCCCAGGTTCGGTTCTCACCCATCTACTTTGAGCCTTTTAGGTCAGTGACCTCTCTTGATATGTTCGCTTACACATGCTGCTCAATGCCGCTCTTAAACAGGCGCCTCCAGAGGCCTCAAACATGCAAAAAATTGGTCTCATTTTAGAGCTCACGCGTTTAATATATAGGATTAGCAATTTTAATCCCCCAAACACACAGGAACATAAAACGAATTAGCGTCGCAAGAAGTGCTCTGGAACAACAAGCGGCATGGAGTTGATTAGAAATTTTCATGCCTACAAAAGGGAGGGTACCCGACACAGGTTCGAACCCTCGAACCTCAGAATAGCAGTCCTCCATCTTACCAATTGTGCTATAACGACTACATACCACCGTTTCTCACAATAGCCTTTATCGTATCAATAAAACTTTCAGATTGAGACCATTTGATATCACACAAAAATCAAAAAGTTAAGTGTGCAAAACTTAGTTGAAAGCTAAGAGCATTCTAGAATAGCGCAAAATCTGTCCAGCTGAAACTTTGCAGAAAAACACACGTTTACAATAAGAACTTCAAACTTAATTCGTGAGCAGTTAAAAACACGTAGTACCCAGGACAGTAAATCCTCCCTCTGGGCGAGCATACTTTTAAGCCCTCTTAGCCCCGTGGTAACTGCACCTGACTAACAGTCTTTTGTCCCAGGTTCGGTTCTCACCCATATACTTTGAGCCTTTTAGGTCATTGACCTCTCTCAAAATGTTCAAAATGTTGCTGCTCAATGTGGCTCCTAAACATGCGCTTCGAGAGGCCCCTTAAACATGCAAAAATTTTGTCCCATTTTAGAGCTCACGCGTTTAATATATATACGCGCGCACACACACACACAAACACGCACGCACACTCCTACAATCATACACGCGCGTTCGCACACACAAACGCACACACAAGCGCCCTTACACACACGCACACGGCCACACAAGCGCCCTTACACACACCCACACGGCCACACTCAGCAGCGCTCTGTATAGGATATCAAATTTCAGTTACCATTTCTTTTAAAAGAATACCGATTTTTGTATTAGTTTAAAAGTACGGTACACCTTGAACCGAAAATGTTGAGCATTTGGAGCGTTCAAAAAATTTTCAGTGCCGCGAAACGTGAGGTCGTCAAAAAGTAAACTTTATAATTTTTATTTCCGTAAAAATTTAAATAAATGCAATTTCTAACAGCTACAGGGACAAATTTTGAAATTGAGGGTAAACCCGTGAAGATACTTTTGTATTACTCATACAAATTATACATTGGATAATAAATATTTAGATGTTAAACTACTCTCTGAAGTTCTGAAACTGATGAATATATTAAAACATGGTTATTAGGTATAATCTTCCGAATATGAATACTTGAGAGAATTTCAAATTTACATTTATTTCAATAAATTAGTCTTAGTGTGGCACCTATGGGAAAATTTAAGATAATTCATGACAAGAACGAAAACGTTCCAAGTGAATTACTAATGCATAGCATCAAAAATGCGCCTGTAAACAACAATACTCATTAGAAGGATTGCACTCAGAAGGGTGGCATTGTTTGTGAAAAATACAAAGGTGGTATTTTAAATACAGGAAGGGGTTTAAAGGGCGTTTTGTTATAGGTGATGGCTTATATTGCAGCTATGATTGGATTGCATCAAGTAATTGCGCTGAGGTGATAGATTAGATAGAACAGAGATGTGTCATTCCGAATCCATCAACTCTTTATCGACAGTGAATACATAATTGTTTGTAAATAAACGATGACTGGGGTTCCACCGAATTAGGCCCAAACCTGAAACACAAATCTATTAGCACAAGAAAACGATTTAAAGAGCTGCGCATTTGTCCATGGTCATGCTTTGCCGTCCCGTTAAAACTATTACAACCAAACAAAATATCGCGATCGAGGTTCAATGTTAACACGGGGGGTTTATTTCCGTGGTGAAAAATTTCCTAATAGAATGAGATTGGGGGTTATTTTTCGAGGGGGGGGGGGGGGGGGGGTGGTGTATTTCCTAAGCCTGAAAAAAATAGCTTAGAGATTGCCGAAATAGCTGTGAAACAGATTTACATGTAAATCTGTTTCGCGGCTGATGTAAATATTGGTAGCAACAGCCACAGAATTGAGTTGATGCAGTCGCCAACCTCTTTTAAGATTAAAACGTTTTCAAACTAAGAAGTTCTTTCCAAAAAGTTTGGTCATTTTGGTCCTCATGCTTTATTAAAATTTACCTTTAAATGGAATAGGTTAGAGTGATCTCAAGTGACCCAAATGAAGTTAGAAGTCATTTAGAGAATGGGGTACGTCAGTTATGATGAGAAAACTTATCACAGTTCAGCTTAAAGCTCCCAGCCAAATACTTTAAGAAATAACGTCATGCACATAAAAATAGCAAAAGAGCTGTGAAATAGCGGCATAAAACAACAAAAAAACTATTCGAAGGTCGGCGTGAAAAAAAATGTAAAACTAAAAAGAGCTTCAGACGAAACAAAAACGCAGCTGGCAGATTACCAGAAAATAGCCGCAACAGCTTTGTAGATATAAAGTCTCAAAAAGATAGTCAAAGAAACAGACCAAAATAGAAACTTCTTTTCATTAAATGCTGAGATGTTATGTTTTGATTAAATCTGTTCAACTTATTGCTGCTTCTATTAGTTGCCCTCCAATACCCTTCAATTAGAGTGACACGCTCCCATTTGACCTTATCTATTTGAACTAAAGTAAAGCAAAGTAAATTTCAGGATGTCATTTTTGAGAGTGAGGTAAGTCACGTGACCAAAATTTTTATCACGCGAATGAACAAAAAACTCTCCACTAAGATTAAAAAATGCCGTCACGCACGCAATTCAGTTGAAATTACATGGACGAATGAACAAAATGCAGATTTGCAGTGATTTCGACATCTGGTCGTAACAAAAATCTTGACAAGGGAATAAAAATCAAGAAACGGCCAATAATAGCCTCAGCTATCATTTTGCTCATATTAAAACATAGCTGGCAGATTGCCACAAAATAGCCGCAATATCTTCGTAGATCTGCAGGCTAAAACGAAAAGTAAAAAAGACAGACCAAAAAACAGTCTTTTTATTGATGGCTGATACGTTATATTTTGATTAAAAATCTGTAAGTTTTTGCTGACTCTACTAGCCGCTCTCAAACAACCTTCATTTAGAGTGACACAAACCATTTGACCTTATCTCTTTGCATTAAAGTAAACAAAAGTCAATTTCAAACTAAAGAAGTCATTTTTGAGAGTGAGGTAAGTCAAGTGTGACCAAAAATTTTATCGCGCGAAAGAACAAAAAAAAACTCGCTCCATTAAGAGCGAAAAATGACGTCACGCAAGCACTTCAGTTGAAATTGCATGAACGAATGAAGAAAAAGCAGATTTGAAGTGGTTGTGATGTCATATGGTCGCAACAAAAATTTTGATGACGAAATAAAAAAACATAGCAGGACAAGTCCTGAGATACAATTCAAAGAATTTTCATTGACTATACAAAACACTATACCTAGAACGAACTATGAGTAAATTGCGGAAACACTTCTAAAATATCAGATCAACAAATATATATAAAACCAATGTGAAAATGCCGCATGTGAACAAAAACCACTATCCCTTTGGTTCAATGAAAAAACTAGGCCTAGAATGGACTATGAACGGATTGGGAAAACCATTTAGAAGAAACTCCGATCCAAAAAATCGAAAAAACAGTAAAAATCAAAGTGAAATTGTCGCATGTGAACAAAAAACCACAGGCGAGAAAGCGAAATTTTGTTCAAACACCGTTTTCTTACTCGTTTTTAAAATTAGAGCGAAAAATTTGCACGCCGCAAAACCACTCGCTTTTTCGCTCCATTTCCTGTTTCGGTGCTACCAAAATCACTACTCAGATTTGACTTCAAAAATCATGAAAATGTGTGAACAGATCTTAAAAAAAACATAGCCGGAAGAATTCCGGAAGCGACTCGAAGCGTCAAAACTTCACTAACAACACCGTAATTGCAGCGGAAGCCACTACCTTCTGTATTAAACCATTAATTCACTACCTCTCCAGGTCTGCTCTAAAATTGGTGAAACTTAAACCACTGTCACCAAGAGAAACGAAAAGCAGCAAAATTTTATATTATTGAAAACGTTTGGTAACGTTAAAAAAAAGAAATAATTAAGGTGGTCAAGAAAATGATAGTCTGAAAAAGCTGACAGGTTTATCAATTGCCCTCAAACAATTCATGATTCTAATCTGAAAAAGATCGTGAAAGCAAACGGCAGATAATAATCTTAGAAACTAAGTTTCAAAACAGAAAGCTCAAATTTAGGAATCAGAAAACACCTATAATTACGCTTGTAATCACTGCAATTAAGACAAAAAACATCACACACCTGTTCCTTGTTGTACATATGCCAGACAACATGATTTCATACTAATTCAAAAATTAAATTGATCATAGAAAAGACATAGGCAGCAGAAGAATATTCAAAGGCAGAAACTAGGTGAAATTAATTCCAAGGCAGGAAGAAAGTTGCAGTAAATAGTCATAGGTGGAAATTTTGGAAAAAGCTTGCAATCAAACTCTAAGTACTGCCTAATGTTGAACGAAATCAATTGCAAACCAAAGAAACAACGAAAATCTAAGAAAAAGCTGAAATCATTCATTTTAAACAACCAAAAAAATCAATATAACGAAAATAAATGTAGATGCCAGTACAAAGATAGAATGATACTAACTAGAATGTTAACAATGTGGGCACAATGAAAGGAACACCGTAACAAAAAGACATTCTTGATTTTTGAAAGTTAAAAATCAATTTAAAAAATTCAAGAAAAACGATTACATTTCATTGTTCAGCATTCAAGACATAGAAAAGATAACTAGTCATCCGATACAAAAATCTATCCTCTTGAAGAGAACAAAAAAATATGAAAAAACAGAATTAGTAAATACGAAACATTGAAACATTTTGCAAAAAAATGGTCAAAAAACTTTCAAGACTGCATTTATGAAAAAGTTTTAACTGTTTTTCAAAACTTAACGCCAAACAATAATTGAATTTCAATTGAAACGAGATAAAAGTCCATCGTGTTGCACAGAAAGGCTATTTCTTTCAATTACAACCAAAATACAAACAAAAAACAGACGAAAATCGAAAAAAAACTACCAAAATCGTATTAGCATATGTACAATTTTATAAAAATTACATCGAGGGAGAAAGAGGCGTTGAGTATATGAATTATCAAAGAAAAGTTGCCATATTAACTGATTTTTGACAAAAAGACGGTTAAAAGATCCAAAAATGAAGAAATTAATTGAAGAAAAGCCAAAAACTAACTGAAAAATCAAGAAATATGTGCCAATTTTTAACTTGAAACGCATTTTCAGGCTCTGCAAAACACTGTGGCATCAATTTCCGAGGTCGACATTTCAATATAATATCGAATAAACTTTATTTCTACAAGAAACCAAATTAAAAGCAAAAAAATTGGGCCATTTAGACGAAAAAACGGCAAAAGACGGTTATCTATATGTGCCATTCAGTCAAAAACTACTTTTCAAAGTCAAAAAGTCATTCACTAAACGCAGCGCATGATCAAAAAACTTCTCCCGCTTAGCGAAAATCTGTTCACCAAGACAGCTTCTCTCACTTTCGCTTTTAGGTCAAAATGACAAATCTACTTCCTGTAAAAAAAACCGGAAGAAAACCAATACTCCTCTTCGAGTCGTAAAACGACAGCGCCCCAATACAATTCAAATTCTTTGAATTGTAAAAAAACCAAGAGAAGGCCAATAATAGCCCCAGCTATCGCCGTGCGGCTACTAACAAAAACCAAGATCACCGCTTTATAGCTAAGCTCTGTCTAAAGCTTCGCAGCTATAATAAGATTTTAAAAGCCCTCCACTTACACCGAGCTCAACGTTCTCGTAAAAACTATTGGCTCAAAAATCTCGATAGCTCAGCTTCCAAAGTCAGAATTAAAAATTAAAAGAGTACTACCAACTAACCCGGAGCGTATAATCCCACGAGCCTGTCATCAGAGCGCATCCATCGGGCGAAACTCCCAAACAGGAGACCCGGTTGTCATGTCCGAACAGAATGGCGATGCGAGACCCCTTCAAAGTGTCCCATACGTTCACTGTATAGTCGTTGTACCCAGCAAACAATACCCGACCTAAGAAACAACATTTTTAGATCAAATGAAAACGGCTTTAAATTAGATGCACAATTAAAGTGACCTAGACTGTTGATGAAAACGTTTGCAGTTGTTTCTTTTAGTGAATATTATATTCTTAATATTATTACTACACTGAGTACACACACTCATAAAACTATTTTCGACGCATTACTATATTTTGTTGAGGAATCTAAATACAAACAACTTTGACAGAATAGTGCGATAAACTCTTCTGAAAAAAAGCTGATATATTTCACGTTATTTTTCACTCGCGTAAATTTTGCTTTTATGCTCACAGGAAACCGCGTGGACAGCCACATTTTCAACGGGTGATTGGAGATTCCTATGAATAGAAGGTCACAGTACATGCAACTTTCGTCAACTTGCCTTCAACAATTTTTGTTAATTGAATATATATACATAGCTTAACATACCCGCAAGATTGACCAAAAATAGCCGCCATTGATTCCCATAACCCCGATTGGGATTGAATGAACGAAAATATTAAGAAAAAATTGGGTTCCAAAAAATATTTGTGATTTGATTGGATTTTAATTGTATATTTTGATTGAACAAATATTTTGAGTGATTTCATAGTTATGAGACATAAAAAGGATTAGCATCAATACTAATGAACATTAGATCTGGAAACAAAGACTAAATAAAACAATGTTCAAGAACTGGTCTTCATGGGTTGATTTCCGTTTCCGTTTTGATTTCATCATTCGATGCTGACTCCGTTCAATTTGGAATGCTAAAAAAGATTTTCCACAAAAAGTTGAACAAGCTTTGACGCAGTAAAACCACAAGAGGAAGAATTTCGAAGCGTCGGACATTCCCAAACGATAAAAACCGCATTTCAGCCGAAATATTTAATTCTGGAACAAAAAAAGTCAATGCAACAAAACCAATCTTTTTGACCTGGTTAAAAATTTGTCTTTACGAGAAAAAGTTTAGCATTGATATAATTGCAGCAAGCAAAAATAAAGACAATTACAACGCCATTCAGAAACAAAAAAAATGAGATAACTCAATCTTAAGACAAAATTTTATGACAATATCCGATATAATTATGGATACATATTGATTAAAAAAATTACTGCGTCACATACCTAAAACCGCATCAGATCAGCCAAAAAGCAGAAGAAACAGATTAAAACTCAAAAGTGGCACATTGCCAAAAATAACTACAATACCTTTGTAGACCTGCAGTCTCAAAAATTGGAATATGACCGAAAAAAAAAGATTACATCATTCTTTTTCACTAATAAAGGAGATCACACTCTAATCTCTAATTTAAAAGAGATGGGGTAACGTATGTATTTGGACCATTAGCTTCCTTCAAATAGAGTAACGTACTCAGTTCACCTGATATCGTTCGGTTGAAAAAAAAAACAAATGTCTCCTGCGAGTGCGGAAAGTTATCTTAGAGTGTGCTAAAACCGGGTTTTATGTGACTTGCATGCACGGGGTTATGGGTGCAATGAGGCGGAGGAGCTGGACGGGGCGGGGAGAGACTGGGAGGTGGAATGAAAGGCTAAAAACCGCACTTCACCTCATAACTTCAACAGATTCGCCGAATCCGTTTTTTTAGAGTGTGCTAAAACCGAAGAGTGGGGGTTTTATGTGACTTGCATGCACGGGGTTATGGGTGCAATGAGGCGGAGGAGCTGGACGGGGCGGGGAGAGACTGGGAGGTGGAATGAAAGGCTAAAAACCGCACTTCACCTCATAACTTCAACAGATTCGCTGAATCCGTTTTTTTTTCAGGACAAACAGTCTGATGGTCAGAAGATAAATTATCAAACAAAAAAATGCATTAAAAAGATCAGCGGGAAAAACTCTACAAACGTCGTATGAAAGCAACTAAAAAACCTTGTAGTGTAGATGAACAAATTTAGAAAAGAAAAGCACAACAGAAAAGAAACTGGGAAAAGCAAAGCCTAATTTTTAAACCAAACGATACTATATACACTCGTAAAAAAGAATCCATTCAAAGATCCAAAAACACGAAAATTACTGAAAATAATATCCAGAAAATCAGAAATGTAAAACTAAAAAGAGCTTCAGACGAAACAAAAACGCAGCTGGCAGATTACCAGAAAATAGCCGCAACAGCTTTGTAGATATAAAGTCTCAAAAAGATAGTCAAAGAAACAGACCAAAATAGAAACTTCTTTTCATTAAATGCTGAGATGTTAAGTTTTGACTAAATCTGTTCAACTCATTGCTGTTTCCATTAGCTGCCCTCCAATACCCTTCAATTAGAGTGTCACGCTCCAATTTGACCTTATCTATTTGAACTAAAGTAAAGAAAAGTCAATTTTAGGATGTCATTTTTGAGAGTGAGGTAAGTCACGTGTGACCAAAATTTTTAGCACACGAATGAACAAAAAAACACTCTCCACTAAGAGGAAAACAAGCCGTCACGCATGCAATTCAGTTGAAATTACAAACGAATGAAAAAAAAGGCATATTTGCAGTGATTTTGACATCTGGTCGTAACAAAAATCTTGACAAGGGAATAAAACTCAGGAGACGGCCACTAATAGCCTCATCTATCACTTTGCTGATATTAAAACATAGCTGGCAGGTTGCCAGAAAATAGCCGCAATAGCTTCGTAGATCTGCAGGCTAAAAAGAAAAAAAAAGACAGACCAAAAAACGGTCTTTTTATTGATGGCTGATATGTTATATTTTGATTAAAAATCTGTAAGTTTTTGCTGCCTCTACTAGCCGCTCTCAAACAACCTTCATTTAGAGTGACACACACCAATTTGACCTTATCTCTTTGCATTAAAGTAAACAAAAGTGAATTTCAAACTGAGGAAGTCATTTTTGAGAGTGAGGTAAGTCAAGTGTGACCAAAAATTTAATCACGCGATTGAACAAAAAAACTCGCTCCACTAAGAGCGAAAAATGACGTCACGCACGCACTTCAGTTGAAATTGCATGAACGAATGAAGAAAAAGCCGATTTTAAGTGGTTGTGATGTCATATGGTCGCAACAAAAATTTTGACGACGAAATAAAAAAACATAGCAGGACAAGTCCTGAGATACAATTCAAAGAATTTTCATTGACTATACAAAACAATATACCAAGAACGAACTATGAGTAAATTGCGAAAACCATTTCTAAAACATCAGATCAACAAATATATATATATATAAAAAAACAGAAAATCAATGTCAAAATGCCTCATGTGAACAAAAAACCAGCGAGAAATGGAAATTTGGTTCAAACAAAAAACTAGGCCTATAATGAACTATGAATGGATTGGGAAAACCATTTAGAAAAAAATTCGATCCCAAAAATCGAAAAAACGGTAAAAATCGAAGTGAAATTGCCGCATGTGAACAAAAAATCACTAGCCGCATGTGAACAAGAAATCACTGCCGCATGTGAACAAAAAATCACTAGCAAAAAATCACTCGTTTTTTCGCTCCATTTCCTGTTTCGGCGTGACCAAAATCACTACTCCAATTTGATTTCAAAATCATGAAAATGTGTGAACAGATCTTAAAAAAAGACAGCGCCCCAATACAATTCAAATTCTTTGAATTGTAAAAAACAGAGCGCACCAATAAATTCAAATTCTTTGAATTGTAAAAAAATAGGAGCGCTATAATAGCCGGCTGAGAAGATGAGGGCGGCTTTTAATAACATGAGAAAATCCAATCCTGATAAAAAATGATAGAATACTTAATAAAATTTACGCACACGTTGCGACTCCGAAAAAACTATTGGTAATATAACCAGCTCATAATCAAAAAGCACGGCCATTTGATATAAACAAACAGAAGCGGTACATAACAGAAGACCAAAGGGAAAGCAAGAAAAACACCAAAATATCCATACAAAACAAACTGCGACTTCCAATCAATTTTCTGAGAACAGCCTTCTGAGAAATTTTTCTGCTCAATCAGTGGCCCACCCAGTTCCTGTCAGAGCCACAATAAGCAAAATGAAGCAAACAATAAAAAACCTGAAAGAAATTCGAATTTGGCATCGTTTTTTCAGAAGTCATGTAGAATAGCGGGAACCACATATGAAATAACTTATTTTAAATAGTGAACACGAGAAACTGCTGCAAAAAGCTTTAAAGCAAAAGTATCCGGAAAAAAAGACAAAATGAGCCCAAATTTGATTAAATGCATTCTAATTAAGTGAACAAAATAATCAAGAAAACTGCAACCAAAGATCAGCCTAAGCACTAGAAAAACAAGTTTCAACCAACGAAATCTGCAAATGCTATAGGAGGCAAAAAGGGAAAAGGGCGGAAAACTCTCTGACAATGCAAAATGACAAAAATAGCCTAACATCTATGTGCCAAAAAGGGATGAAAATGCTTCCAAATACACTTACCAGGCCCGATCCTAGCTGGCAGATTGCCACAAAAGAGCCCCGCAATAACATTGTAGACCTCCAGTTTCAAAAAACAAAGTCATAGAACGAGACCAAAAATCTTTTACTAAATGCTGAGACGTTATATTTGATTAAGAACTTAATCAACTTATTGTTGCTTCGATCAGCTGCTCTCATATAAACTTCAATCAGAGTTACACACGCTCACTTGACCTTATCTCTTTGAATAAAAGTAAAGAAAGGTCAATTTAAGACGTAGGAAGTCAATTTAGAGAGTCAGGTAAGACACGCGTGACCAGAAACTTAATCACTAGAAAAAAAAACTCGTTTCAATAAGAGTGACAAGAGACGTCACGCACTCAATTCAGTTGAAATTTCATGAATGAGCGAACAAAAAGCAGATTTGATAATGATGTGAGGTCATATGTTCGTAACAAAAATCTAGCCGACGAAAGAACCCAAGTGAAGGCCAATAATAGCCCCAGCCAGCTGCCTGCTGCTATTAATAAAGGAGATAAACGCCTTTGACGAATAATATCCAGTTAGAATTAACATAGCTACCATATTTCCAGAAACCAGCCTCAATAGCTCCGTAGGTCTGCAGTTCCAAAAAAGAACACACCAAAGAAAACTTTTTTTAAATAAATGCTCAAATGATAAAATTTGTTTAGGAATCTCTTTAAATTATTGCTGCTTCTATTAGCTGCTCTCAATTACCCTTCAATTAGAGTGACACGCACTAACTTGACCTTATCTCTGACTTAAAGTACAGAAAAGTCAATTTCAGAGTAAGGAAGTCATTTATTAGAGTGACCAACCAAACATTTAAGCACGCTAAAGAACAAAAAATTCTGCACTAAGATTGAAAAGTGAGTTTACGTACGCAATTCAGTTGAACTTGCACAAACGAATGAAAAGCTGGTTTGAAGTGATAGTGACGTCATATGTTTGTAACAAAAAGCATGTTGACGAAATTTAAAAAAATAGCCGGACAAGTTTTGACGTATAATTTGATGAAATTTCATTGCCTACAAAAATACTAGACCTAGAACGGACTATGGGTGAATTGGGAGAAGAATTTCTAAAAAAAATCAGAAAAAAATAAAAAAAAGAAAATCACTGTCAAAATGACACACGTGAACAAAAAACCACTAGCGAGAAATGGAAACTTGGTTCAAACAAAAAACTAGGCCTAGAGTGAACTATGATAGGATTGGGGAAAACCATTTAGAAAAAAATCCTATCCGAAAAATAGAAATAACGGTATAAGTCGAAGTGAAATTGCCGCATGTGAACAAAAAACAGCTAGCGAGAAAGCGAATTTTTGTTCCAACAACGTTTTCTCACTCTATTTTAAATTTAGAGCGAATAAAACGCACGCCGCAAAAGCACTCGCTTTTCCGCTCCATTTCCTGTTTCGACGTGACCAAAATAACAACTGCAAATTGACTTCAGAAATCATAAAGATGTGTGAACAGATCTTGAAAAAACATAACAAGACAAGTCCTGACGTACAATTCGAAGACTTTTCATTGACTAAACAGAAAACTAGACATAGGACTGACTAAGAGTGAATTGGTAAAAACAATTTCGAACAAAATCAAACAATAAAAAAAACGGAAAATAAACGGCAAAATGCCGCATGTGAACAAAAAACCAGCGAGAAATGGAAATATGATTCAAACAAAAAACTAGGCCTAGAATGAACTATGAATGGTCTGGGAAAACCATAAAAAAATTCCAATCGTAAAAATCGAAAAAAACAGTAAAAATCAAAGTGAAATAGCCGCATGTGAACAAAAAACCACTAGCGAGAAACTGAAATTTTGTTCAAACACCGTTTTCTCACTCGTTTTTAAAATTTAAAATAAGAGCAAAAAAATTTACGCCGCAAAACCACTCGGTTTTTCGCTCCACTTCCTGTTTCGGCGTGACCAAAATCACTACTCCAATTTGACTTCAAAAATCATGAAAATATGTGAAGTCTAAAAAAAGACAGTGCCCCAAAAGAATTCAAATTCTTCAAATTGTAAAAACAAAGACAGGGCCCCAAAACAATTCAAATACTCTGAATTGTAAAAAAAAAACCAAGAGAAGGCCAACAATAACATCAGGAATCACTTTACGGTTATTTATAGAACCGCTTTCGAAAAACGTCAAGTGATCAAAAAAATTCTCAGCGCAACATTTTTCACACCTAGTCTTCTCGCTCTCTCGTACAATGATGCATGAACAAAAATCTCTAACCTCTTTCTCTCTATCGCACCGCTTTCCACTTTTGAATTTTGTTCAGCAGATTGATCTAACCACTTGTTTTCACGGTACACAATGATTTTCTACATAAATTAAGAACCAAACTACTGATTGAAAACATTATATTCCCATAAATCATCCAGTCGTAAAAACAACGCCAATACAATTCAAATTCCTTGAAAAAATAGAGCGGCTAAATAGCCTTTGCGAGGCTCATGGCGGCTAAAAAAAACTACAACTGATTTCAAACCAAATTTTGAAGAATATTGTCGATATTTTTATGCAAAACTGAATAAGTATTGCCGGACGACAAGCATTAAAACAGAAATAGCCACTCTTACAAAAACAAAATACCTGTGTGAGACCATAGGACAAGCATACCAATCGCACAATGCCTGCCAAACAGAAGAAGTTTCATAAAATAAGAACATAACCGACTAACGTCGGGAGAATTGCTCTCAAACGACCGGCGTGCGGTTGGCTTCGTCAAAAGCTAGCCACCGTTTAGTGAGGCGCGCTTTAGCTTGATTCGACTCTGCAACTTTTAGTTTTCTAGCCTTGTTAGTAAACAAATCATACAAAAACTGATATTATAAAAATTTGCAAAACATTGCAAAATTTAAAAGAAACGCTTCCACATTTCGCAGTGAAAATGTTAAAAACTATTTTTTGTCTCCGGAGTTATGAGTTATGTTGAGTAACCCATCTGCAAGACCTGAAGGCTTCATTGGCCAGTAATGATCGTTAAACTCAGAAAAGGACAAAAATATTCAAAAATTTTGAAAAGAGTCGAAAAAAATAACAAAATCTTGCAAAAATTCAAGATATTAAAATCATCAAAACCATTTCATTGTCTCAAGAGACTATCCGGTATCTCTGTTTCAAGCCTGAAATAGTTTCACAGGCTCATAAAGATCCATACACTTTTAAACATAAAAATTTTCCAAGAATTTGAAAATTTTATCCAAAATTACAAAAATTTGAGAAAAAAAAGTTGATCACCATCCTATTAACTCTAAAAACTACGCAGAAGCTTATTATCAAACCTTGGAGGAGGTCCCAGGGCCTCTGCTACCGGAAAAAAATCAGAAACATGAAAAAATGCTAATATTTAAAAAAAAATTGATTAAATTCATA
Source organism: Convolutriloba macropyga (assembly GCF_964194025.1). Classification (NCBI taxonomy): domain Eukaryota; kingdom Metazoa; phylum Xenacoelomorpha; order Acoela; family Convolutidae; genus Convolutriloba; species Convolutriloba macropyga. The sequence continues at coordinate 574 of NW_027453388.1, read as the reverse complement.
TTAAAATCTTGAAGATAACTCCATTACATCTAAAAACTATGCAGTAACAAATTATCAAACGCAAGAGGAAGTTCCGCGGCTCTTGAGGCTAGAGAAACCTAAAAAATGTCAAAAAATTTCAAAAAACTTTAAAAAATGCAAGCTTTATGAGAAAAAAAAATTGCTAAAACTTATGATATTAAAAAGTTGAAAATTAATCAATGACCAACAAAAATTTTCCAGTAACTTATTATCAGACCATAATGGAAAATTTCTGACCCTTGAGGCTCAAAAAACATGAATAATGACTACAAATGTCAAAATTGAAAAAAAATGGCAAAAAACATGGCAAAATTCGTGAGTTAAAATCTTGCAAGATATTCCATTTAATCTAGAAAATATACAGTAGCCTATTTTCAAACCCTAGAGGAGGTTTCTTTGCTCTGGAGGATGAAAGAACCTAAAAAAAGACAAGAATTTTCAAAAACGAAAAAAGCAAGCTTTAATAAAAAAAATTGCAAAAAATTTGTAACATTAAAAAGTTGAAAAAGTATTCCATGGCCAAAAAAAATTTGACAGTAACTTATTATCAAAC
>NW_027453387.1:0-19378 GCF_964194025.1 Convolutriloba macropyga | reverse complement strand
ACATGTTGAAAAAATAGACCAGAGACAATTGTAACTCAAAAGTGAAAATGAACATAGTTGTAGTTTTTTTTACAGAAAATTGGTATAAGATTGTCATTGAAACAGCTGTAAATCCTTCAATCACGAAAAACTAAGCAATTGAAGTGTAATAAAACGAACTCTAATGCGTTTTTTGAGAATTAAAAGTTTAGTATTCAGACTGGAGAAAAAAGGGGTATCAGTTTTGTAAAAATGATTTTGTATCCCGGATCTTTTCCGTTTGTGCCCCCCAGCTTAGTGGGCGCATATTATTTGCACCGCCCAGACGCACATGCATCATTTTTACATAATGATTTACTGTGTAACGGCACGTGCTCTGTAACTGGGGGGCACAAACGGAAAAGATCCCTTTATCCATAAGAAAAACATAATGAAAAACAAACATATATTCCTCCAACTGATTCAATAATCAGGCATTTAAATTGACGTTGACCGAATTGCTGAGTCAATTTTACCTTGGTCTATAAATACTGACAAAAGATAGGTCGAGTTGGCATGCTCAGTTGCAGGACACGTGTTAAATTAGACCTTACTAAGGATCATACAATGACGTCGTCTGATATAGCTCAAAGTTTAATATATTAGTAGTGCCCTCGATATCTCGGGTCTTTCCCATTATAGCCCCCCCATGAAATTATAGCCCCCCCCATGAAATTATAGCCCCCCCCCCCATTATGGTTTAATTACCATGTTGGGGGGGGGGGGGGGACTATAGCTTATCTGACCCCCCCCCCTAAGCTGGGGGGGTGGGGGCTATAATGGGAAAGACCCGATATCTCTTAGGAAAATTCTAGCGTGCTTGGTTCTTTATTGTTTTGAAGCTTTTCATGTTGTCATACGGGGCGTCTAGTGGCGTATTGCTCTAACTCTGTGTCCTTTTCTGCTTTTGTTAAAAACGTGGACAGGTTAAAATTTTTAATTTTAACTTTATATGTACCTTCATCTGTTTCATCTATTGACGCTCATGGTGCCAACAATTTATGCAATCAATCAAAAAAATATATTTAGATGGCTTGGTTTGCGCCTTCCCGGGCCGAGGTGTCAACGCTAAAAAACGCAAAATTATGTAAGATTGGCGTTGAATGCGTTGAATTTATGTAAGATCTACGCCTGAGCGTAGATCTTACATAAATTTAACGCATTCAACGCTAATCTTACATAATTTTGCGTTGAATTTTTGCGTAGATCTTACATATTTAGCGTTGAATTTTAGCGTAGATCTTACATATTTAGCGTTGAATTTTAGCGTTGATCTTACATAAATTCAACGCATTCAACGCTAAAATTACATAATTTTGCGTTGAAATTTGGCGTAAGATCTACGCCAAAATTCAACGCAAAATTATGTAAGACTAGCGTTGAATTTTAGCGTAGATCTTACATATTTAGCGTTGAATTCAGCGTTGATCTTACATAAATTCAACGCATTCAACGCTAATCTTACATAATTTTGCGTTGAATTTTGGCGTAGAACTTACACTTTTAGCGTTGAATTTTGGCGTTGATCTTACATAAACTCAAAGCATTCAACGCTAATCTTACATAATTTTGCGTTGAATTTTGGCGTAGATCTTACATATTTAGCGTTGAATTTTAGCGTAGATCTTACATATTTAGCGTTGAATTTAGCTTTGATCTTACATAAATTCAACGCATGCAACGCTAATCTTTCCATTCCATTTCAGACCACTTTACGATTTCAAAAGTTACTCAAGTTTTTTTTCAAAAAGTCAATTTTTTCACTGTTTCGACCCCTATACTTCACAGGTGACAAACACGAGGTCAAAAAAAATCATTTTTTAGTGCTCTTTTCTAGTGCAAAATCCAATTCAGAAAATTTTACGATTTCGAACTTTTCAATTTTTTTTTCAAAAAATTAATGTTTTTACTGTTTCGACCCCCTATACTGCACAGGTGAGAAATGTGAAGTCAGCAAAAAATCACTTTTTAGTGCTCTTTTATTGTGCAAAATCCATTTCAGACCATATTACGATTTCAGAACTTTTTCAGGTTTTTTCAAAAAATCAATTTTTTTCACTGTTTCGAACCCTATATTGCAAAGGTGAGAAACATGAGGTCAGAAAGAAATCATTTTTAGTGCTCTTTTATAGTGCACAATCCAATTCAGACCATTTTACGATTTCAAACTGTTCAAGTTTTTTTCAAGAAAATAAGGTTTTTACTGTTTCGACCCCCTATACTGCACAGGTGAGAAAAGTGAAGTCAGCAAAAAAATCACTTCTTAGTGCTCTTTTATTGTGCAAAATCTATTTCAGACTATTTTACGATTTCAGAACTTTTTCAAGCTTTTTTTTTCAAAAACTCACTTTTTTTCTCCCTTTCGAACCGTATACTGCAAAGGTGAGAAACATGAGTTCAGAAAAAAATCAATTTTAGTGCTCTTTTATAGTGCAAAATCGAATTCAGACCATGTTACGATTTCAAATTTTTAAAGTTATTTTTCTAAAAATTAATTTTTTTACTGTTTCGACCCCTATACTGCACAAGTGAAAAATGAAGTCAGCAAAAAATAACCTTTGAGTGCCCTCTTACGGTGCAAAAACCATTTCGACCATTTTTGGAATTGAAATTTTTTTCAAAACTTTTAAAAAAAATTTAAATTTTTCCCAGTACGCCTCATATGGTAAATGTGTTGAATATGCTAAGTTATATACTGCGCAAAATCAACGCAAAATATGTAAGATCTACGCTTTATAAGAATTGCGGCTCTTAAGGAAACCAAGGTACTGTGGCACAATGGTAGAAGAGGCGACAAGTAAACAGGAGGTTAGCAGTTCGAGTCCCATACACAGCAGGAGGTTAATAGTTCAAGTGGACGCTTTGATTTTTTGTAAGATCAACTCTAAATTCAACGCAAAAATATGTAAGATCTACGCTAAATTCAACGCTAACTATGTAAGATCTACGCTAAATTCAACGCTAAATATGTAAGATCTTCGTTAAATTCAACGCTAAATATGTACGATCAGCGGCAACTAGCGTTGACAAGTCGGAAAATCAACCGCAAATTTCTTACATAATTTTGCGTTGAATGCGTTGAATTTTTGTCTTCAAATTCAACGCATTCAACGCAAAATTATGTAAGAAAATTACGGTGAATTTTTCGAATTGTCAACGCTAGTTGCCGCTGACCTTACATAATTTTGGCCAAATTCCTCGGCCCGGGTTCTAATCAGCAAGATGAGGAGAAAGTTACAATCCGCTCCCCCGATTTTTTGTGGGATCTCTATGTCCCGTAGTTTCTGCTTCTCGTTCGAATTCCGTTTCGCATTGCTCGAATTCTGTTGACAGTGTTCATCTTTAGAGAGATTGCATCTGCTACCCGTTTCCATGCCCGGGCCGAGGTTTCAACGCTAAAAAGCGCAAAATTATGTAAGAATGGCGTTGAATGCGTTGAATTTTTGTAAGATCTACGCCTGAGCGTAGATCTTACATAAATTCAACGCATTCAACGCTAATCTTACATAATTTTGCGTTTTTTAGCGTTAAAACCTCGGCCCGGGCATGGAAACGGGTATCAGATTCAATCTCTCTAAGGATGAACACTGTCAACAGAATTCGAGCAATCCGAGACGGAATTCGAACGAGAAGCAGAAACTACGGGACATAGAGATACCACAAAATATCGGTGGAGCGGATCGTAACTTGCTCCTCATCTTGCTGATTAGAACCCGGGCCGAAGAATTTGGCCAAAATTATGTAAGATCAGCGGCAACTAGCGTTGACAAGGCGGAAAATTCACCGTAATTTTCTTACATAATTTTGCGTTGAAAGCGTTGAATTTGAAGACAAAAATTCAACGCATTCAACGCAAAATTTTGTAAGAAATTTGCGGTTAATTTTCCGACCTGTCAACGCTAGTTGCCGCTGATCTTACATATTTAGCGTTGAATTTAAGGTAGATCTTACATATTTAGCGTTGAATTTAGCGTAGATCTTACTTAATTAGCGTTGAATTTAGCGTAAATCTTACATATTTTTGCGTTGAATTTAGCGTAGATCTTACATATTTTGCTTTGAATTTTGCGTAGATCTTATATATTTTGCGTTGAATTTAGCATAGATCTTACATATTTTGGGTTGAGTTTAGAGTACATCTTACATAAATTCAACGCATTCAACGCCAATCTTACATGTTTTGCGTTGAATTTAGCGTGGATCTTATATATTTTGCGTTGAATTCAGCGTAGATCTTACATATTTTGCGTTGAATTTAGCTTAGATCTCATATATTTCGGGTTGACTTTAGAGTAGATCTTACATAAATTCAACGCATTCAACGCCAATCTTACATATTTTGCGTTGAATTTAGCGTAGATCTTGCATATTTTGCGTTGAATTCAGCGTAGATCTTACATATTTTGCGTTGAATTTTGAGTAGATCTTTTATAAATTCAACGCATTCAACGCCAATCTTACACAGTTTGCGTTGAATTTAGCGCAGATCTTACATATTTTGCGTTGAATTTATTGTAGATCTTACATATTTTGCGTTGAATTCAGCGTAGATTTTACATATTTTGCGTTGAATTTTGAGTAGATCTTATATAAATTCAACGCATTCAACGGCAATCTTACATATTTTATGTTGAATTTAGCTCAGATCTTACTTGTTTTGCGTTGAATTTTGAGTAAATCTTTCATAAATTCAACGCATTCAACAACAATCTTACATATTTTGCGTTGAATTTAGCCTAGATCTTACATATTTTGCGTTGAATTTAGCGTAGATCTTACATATTCTGTGTTGAATTTTGAGTAAATCTTTCATAAATTCAACGCATTCAACAACAATCTTACATATTTTGCGTTGAATTTAGCGTAGATCTTACATATTTTGCGTTGAATTCAGCGTAGATTTTACATATTTTGCGTTGAATTTTGAGTAGATCTTATATAAATTCAACGCATTCAACAACAATCTTACATATTTTGCGTTGAATTTAGCTTAGATCTCATATATTTTGGGTTGACTTTAGAGTAGATCTTACATAAATTCAACGCATTCAACGCCAATCTTACATATTTTGCGTTGAATTTAGCGTAGATCTTGCATATTTTGCGTTGAATTCAGCGTAGATCTTACATATTTTGCGTTGAATTTTGAGTAGATCTTTTATAAATTCAACGCATTCAACGCCAATCTTACACAGTTTGCGTTGAATTTAGCGCAGATCTTACATATTTTGCGTTGAGTTTAGCGTAGATCTTACATATTTTGCGTTGAATTCAGCGTAGATTTTACATATTTTGCGTTGAATTTTGAGTAGATCTTATATAAATTCAACGCATTCAACGGCAATCTTACATACTTTAAGTTGAATTTAGCTCAGATCTTACTTGTTTTGCGTTGAATTTTGAGTAAATCTTTCATAAATTCAACGCATTCAACAACAATCTTACATATTTTGCGTTGAATTTAGCCTAGATCTTACATATTTTGCGTTGAATTTAGCGTAGATCTTACATATTTTGCGTTGAATTTAGCGTAGCTCTTATATATTTTGCGTTGAATTTTGAGTAGATCTAACATAAATTCAACACATTCAACGCCAATCTTACATATTTTGCGTTAAATTTAGCGCAGATCTTACATATTTTGCGCTGAATTTAACGTAGATTTTACATAAATTCAACAAATTCAACGCCAATCTTACATATTTTGCGTTAAATTTAGCGCAGATCTTACATATTTTGCGCTGAATTTAACGTAGATTTTACATAAACTCAACAAATTCAACGCCAATCTTACATATTTTGCGTTGAATTTAGCCTAGATCTTACATATTTTGCGTTGAATTTAGCGTAGATCTTACATATTTTGGGTTGAATTTAGAGTAGATCTTACATAAATTCAACGCAATTAACGCCAATCATACATATTTTGCGTTGAATTTAGCGTAGATCTTACATATTTTGCGTTGAATTTAGCGTAGCTCTTATATATTTTGCGTTGAATTTTGAGTAGATCTAACATAAATTCAACACATTCAACGCCAATCTTACATATTTTGCGTTAAATTTAGCGCAGATCTTACATATTTTGCGCTGAATTTAACGTAGATTTTACATAAATTCAACAAATTCAACGCCAATCTTACATATTTTGCGTTAAATTTAGCGCAGATCTTACATATTTTGCGCTGAATTTAACGTAGATTTTACATCAACTCAACAAATTCAACGCCAATCTTACATATTCTGCGTTGAATTTAACGTAGATCTTACATATTTTGCATTGAATTTAGCGTAGATCTGACATAATTTGCGCTGAATTTAGCGTAGAACTTTCATAATTTTCGGTTGAGTTTAGCGTTGAGCTTACATATTTTTGCTTTTTTGATTTTTTTTTGTGGGGGGAGTGGAGATATATAGGGATTACGTGGTGGGGCGCAGGTTGCGGGGGATTGCTGTAGAGGAGAGGTACGAGGGGGTTGGGGTTGGGGGTGAGGGGGGTACGAGGAGGTGGGGTGACCGATGGGTGGGTACATGTGAAGGGGTACGTGTGGGGAGAGGGGGGTAAGTGGGTGGTGGGGTACGCGAGGGGTGGGGGTGGGTATATGGGGGGTACGTGTGGTGAGCGGGGTTACTAGGGGGGAGGTCCGTGAGGAGTGGGGGGAGGGGTTGGGGGTACCTTTGGGGGGGATACGAGGGGGTTGGTGTGGACGGTACGTGTCGGGGGTTGTGCGTTGGTTGGGGTATATGGGGGCTATGTGGGGGGGTATGAGTGGTGAGAGGGTGGGGGGTACGTGGGGGGGGGGGGGTACTGGGGGGATGTGCGTTGGGTGGGGTACATGGGGGTACTGTGTGTGCGGGGTGGGGTGGGATGAGTACTTGGGAGGTTCAATTTTTTGCGATTTTTTAAAAAATCAGATACCGAATTAAAATCGAATAAGATTTAAGCTGAATTTGACGTGAAATTATGTAATGTCAACGCTAAATTCAATGCAAAATTATGTTAGAACTACTCTTAGAAACGCCAAAATTATGTGAAACGTGATGCTAAAGTCCGATTTATAAAGAGTGCGGTTCCTTAGAAAAGTAAGGTTCTGTTGCACAGTGATAGCAGAGGCGACAAGTAAGCAGGAGATCAGTGGTTCAAGTCCCGTTCCGAGAAACTTAAGCGTTGATTTCTTCGTAAACTCAACGCAAAATTGAAAGCAAAATATATAAGATCGGCGCTAAGTTCAACACAAAATATGTAAGATCTACGCTAAATTAAATGCACAATAAGTAAAATCTACGCTAAACTCAACGCAATTTATGTAAGATCTACTCTAAATACAACGTAAAAATAATGTAAGAAAATTAATGTGATTTTTCCGATATGTCAAAGCTAGTTACCACTGATCTTACATAAATTTTTTTAAAATTCCTCGGCCCGGGTGTCAATAAATCAACAAAGACAGTTCTATACTATAGATTGTCTTTATCCTGAACTTATATTACAGAGTGAATTGTTTGGTTTCCGACCAAAAAGTGCCATGAATGGAGAATTATTAGCCGCTTTTCTCTGCAGATTTCAAGTTGATAAATGACGGATATCATTGCAGTTTTACATGGAATTTGTATTTTACACAAGCAAGACGTCGTTTAATTATTTAAATTAGATGTTCAGCTAAATGTAGAACTCTTTTGGCCTTTTACTGGTTTGGATAGTACTAAGCTAGTCGGTTGCTCATGCTGTCTTCCGATAGTATTGGAAATCTGAGTATGCCATGTTGGTCGTTGAGAACAATGCACAACTTGAATTAGCGATTTTCCCATGCAAATTTGTAATTTTGGTTACAACTGTTAGATCTATAAGGTCACGTCTAGTTTCCGAATTACAAACACTTTTTTATTCACGTACGGTGTTTGAAATAATCAGACAACACTAAAAATTGTTGAGCGAAAAAACACGTAGTTTATCATCTGATTTACAGTAGAAGACGCAAAGCAAATAATAATTACTTGAGATGCATACAATATATCACTCATAATTTACAAGAAGTTTATGTTTTTGAGTTGCAGATCTTGAACTTTTATTCAATTTACAAACTGCGAAGCAGAAATTGACTTCGAGATGACAATTGAAGAGTAGGTTATGATTTTAATTCCAATTCAGTTAAAAAAAATACATTCATGTTCCACAACTCGGGTTTCAATTATAATTAGAAAAGTTGAAAGTTGGATTCAAGAAACAGAAGAACAAAAATATGGATAAAATATTTATCAAAATATTTTGACAAATATTTTATCTGTTTTTTAAAGCCAACTTTCAACTAACTCTGTTTCAATCGAACGGGACTTCATGAAACAGAAACCCGGTTTCGAACACCTGAATTGATAATTTTCACAACCTAATTTTATTCAATTCACCAACTGCGAAGCAGAAATTTAGTTTGAGATGACAATTGAAGAGTGAGTCATGATTTTAATTCCAATTCAGTTAAAAAAATACATTCATGTTCCACAACTCGGGTTTCATTTATAATCAGAAAAGTTGAAAGTTGGATTCAAGAAACAGAAGAATAAAATTATGGATAAAATATTTATCAAAATATTTTGACAAATATTTTATCTGTTTTTTAAAGCCAACTTTCAACTAAATCTGTTTCGCTCGAACGGGACTTCATATAACAGAAACCCGGTTTTGAACACCTTAATTGATAATTTGACAAAATAGATGAAACTGTTGCAAGAGTTTTTTTTTGTTCAAAATTCTATAATTTACCTATTTTTAGAGTATTTTTTACTTATTTTGAGTATGATCATTCTTCAAAATGACACAAAAGTTACTGCTTTTAAGCACGTTTTAACAAGTTATAATTAGTTTTTTTGAATTCTTTCGCATCAAGAAATTTGAAAAGCTGATAACAAATTATGTTCTTTTTGCGGCTCAGAAAACAAGACTTCATTCTATATCTTTGACTCATTTTTAAGGAAGCAAAAAATCTTTCACTGCCTGTGAACATCTGTCGACATCTTGAAAAATTGATTTTCCTCATAGAGATAAAATCCACGCATTAAACTAGCTTGAACAACTTTTTTATCCAATAAAAGCTATTTTAATTCAAGTTTTTTCAACATTTAGAGAGCAATAATGTATTATTTCTTTTTGAAAATGTTTATCCATAGATATTACAATAATTCATCAATAAAAAACAAACAAAAATGAAAAAGAACCTAATTGAGATGATGAAAATGAGTCAGTCTTATATGCCACTTCTACATACGTTGCCAAAGTATCAACTTTTTGTGGAATGAGTAATAAGTAGATGCTAAACGCTGAGACCAGACTGCCGTTTTTTTCAAATTTCATATTTAAACTTTTTCTGTTCTATCAATTGATTTTGTAGCGTAATTATAGTTGACAACTTCATGTTAGCGTAATTTCCCTAAAAGATACTACTTATTTTCGCCCTTACGTCCAAAAGATGATTTGATTCCTGAAATAGTTTTTGAGAAGTTGCTTGACAAATTTTCAAAAAATAAGCGGATCTCGATGTATTTTAATTATGATAAAACTTAAAACTTTATTAATCTGCTTCTGTATTTTCGCATTCAGTGTTATTGTTTTTTTTGCCTCAAATTATTAATCATAAACTATCAGGCCAAAACTTTTATATTTTGGTTCCAGAACAATGCTGAAATTTTAAATTCACTGGAAGGGTATCATAGATAGAAATAGTTCTCTTCTTTTATAAACAAAATTACCACTCCCATCCATGTGTTAATAGGCTACTGGCCTATCAGCAAATACTCAATGAGAAAATTAAGCTATAAAATTTTAAAACTATTCCAATGGATAGTTTCCAGCAAACAAATATAATTTAAGTAGCTGTTAATATAAATGTTACTCGTTCTATTAATATCAAGCTGGTGTGGGGGTGGGGTGGTGGGGGTGGGGGTGTACTTTGGAGGTTCAATATTTTGCGATTTTTTAAAAAAAATCAGAAAACGAATTAAAATCGAATAAGATTTAAGCTGAATTCGATGTGAAATTAAGTAAGGTCAACGCTAAATTCAATACAAAATTATGTAAGATCTACGCTTAGAAATGCCAAAAATATGTGAAACGTGATGTTACAGTCCAATTTATAAAGAGTGCGGTTCCTTAGAAAAGTAAGGTTCTGTTGCACAGTGATAGCAGAGGCGACAAGTAAGCAGGAGATCAGTGGTTCAAAACCCATTCCGAGAGTCCTAGGCGCTAATTTTTTTGCAAATTCAACGCAAAAGAAGTAAGATCTTCGCTAAATTCAACGCAAATTATGTAAGATCTACGCTAAATACAACGTAAAATTATGTAAGAAAATTGCGGTGACTTTTCCGGCATGTCAAAGCTACTTACCGCTGATCTTAAATTTGTTAAAATTCCCCGGCCCGGGTGTCAATAAATCAACAAAGACAGTTCTATACCATAGATTGTCTTTATCCTGAACTTATATTACAGAGTGAATTGTTTGGTTTCCGACCAAAAATTGCCATGAATGGAGAATTATTAGTCGCTTTTCTCTGCGGATTTCAAGTTGATAAATGACGAAAATCATTGCAGTTTTACATGGAATTTGTATTTTACAAAAGCAAGACGTCGTTTAATTATTTAAATTAGATGTTCAGCCAAATGTAGAACTCTTTTCGCGTTTTACTGGTTTGGATAGTAATAGCTAGTCAGTTGCTCATGCTGTCTTCTTGGAGTATTTGAATTCTTAGTGAACCATGTTGGTCCTTGAGAACAATGCACAATTCAAATTAGCGATTTTCCCGAGCATTTTTGTAATTTTGGTTACAACTATTAGATCTGTAAGGTCACGTCTAGTTTCCGAATTACAAACACTTTTTTATTCACGTACGGTGTTTGAAATAATCAGACAACACTAAAAATTGTTGAGCGAAGAAACACGTACTTTATCATCGGATTTACAGTAGAAGACGCGAAGCAAATAATAATTACTTGAGATGCATACAATATATCACTCATAATTTACAAGAAGTTTATGTTTTTGAGTTGCAGATCTTGAACTTTTATTCAATTCACCAACTGCGAAGCAGAAATTGACTTCGAGATGAGAATTGAGGAGTAAGTCATGATTTGAATTCCAATTCAGTTGAAAAGATACATTCCTGTTCCAAAACTCGGGTTTCAATTATAAATAGAAAAGTTGAAAGTTGGGATCAAGAAACAGAAGAATAAAAATATGGATGAAACATTTATCAAAATATTTTGATAAAAATTATATCTGTTTTTCAAAGCCAACTTTCAACTAACTCTGTTTCAATCGAACGGGACTTCATAAAACAGAAAGCCGGTTTTGAACACCTGAATTGATAATTTTCACAAAATAGATGAAACTGTTGCTAAGAATTTTCTCTTTGTTCAAAATTCTATAATTTTTTACGGGTATTTTTAACCTATTTTGAGTATGATCATTCTTCAAAATGGCACAAAAGTTACTGCTTTCATGCAAGCTTTCACAAGTTATAATTAGTTTCTTTAAATTCTTTTACTATCAAGAAATTTGAAAAGATGATAAACAATTGTCTTCTTTTTTGCGGCTCAGAAAACAAGACATCATCCTATATCTTTGACTCAATTTTAAGGAAGGAAATGTTTTTCACTGCCTGTTAACATCTGTCGAAATCTTGACAGATTGATTTTGCTCATTGAGAAAATACACACATTAAGCTAGCTTGAACAACTTTTCAATCCATTAAACGCTATTTTTTTCAACATTTAGAGAGTAATAATGTTTTGTTTTTTATTTGAATATGCTTATCCATAGATATTTCAACAAATTATCGATAATAAACATTCAATAATGAAAAAGAACCAAATTGAAATGATGAAAATGAGTCAGTCTGATATGCTGCTTCTATATATGTTGCCAAAGGATCAATTTTTTTGTGGAACGAGTAATAAGTAGGTGCTAAACGCTGAGACCAGACTGCCGTTTTTTTTTCAATTTTCATATTAAAACTTTGTTTGTTCTATCAATTGATTTTGCAGCGTAATTATCGTTGACAACTTCTTGGTAGCGTAATTTTCCTAAAAGATATTACTTATTTTTGCCCTTACGTCCAAACGATGATTTGATTGTTGAAAGTTTTTGAGAAGTTGTTTGACAAGATTTCGAAAAATAAGCGGATCTGGATGTATTTCAATTATGATAAAATTTACAACTAAATTAATCTGCTTCTATCTACTGGTGTATACTAGGCACATTTATTTTCCCCCTAGAGATCTCCTAGAGAGGAAAACTAATCTCCGCAGAAGCGTTTATTTGCCTGGAACTGATCTAATCTAGATCAAAGAAGATGGTTTTTTATTCTATTACATTTCAATGAAAATTTCTTTGCCTTTTTCAGACAAGAAAGATCTCCAACAGACTGCCTACGTTATGCAGACAAAAAATAAATTTTATGCAGCCACTTTTTTTACATTTTTGACAATTTAGAAGCGAAAATGTTGTTTCAGTAATACAAGCGCAAAAAATGATTTGACGATTCTCACACTAATTTTTATGCTATTCATATGGTTACTGAGAAACCATTTATTATTTTAGTCTGCTATAAAAACCATATATTACCAAGAATCATATATGACTTGATATGATTATTAAGACTCTATTATGATGTTCAAAGCAAAAATTTAGCGGAATTCAGATTCACAACTTTAATTTAAATGTCCACGGTAAGTGCTAAAACTGTTTTTCTCTATCACTCAGGGTTCTAAACTGGTTCAAAGATCTCCTAAAATGTCAAATTTGATGTTCGACAACCTCAGTGTCAAACAAAATTTTGGCATCTAGAGAGATCTTTTTGTTTCAAATTAGTAAGTCTTCTTCAGAAAAGCTTTACTTCTATTTGCGCAACCAATGCCGGTCTTATCAGAGTTGGTTTGGGTTGCGTATTTGTACCTTGCAACATCTTCAAAGTCAATTCAAAGCATACAGAATCTGATCAGGATTTATGCGTTTTGCTTTGCAACTTGGGCCAAGTTTTCAAACAGCTCTAATAACAAGGGATTAGGGTATAAAGTTAATTCCACTCTTAAATGTTTTAACTAAATTTTTTATCCAGATCTATGAAAACTCAGCCAAAAAAACGACAGGATTTCATATAATTATGTCGAAGCAGCCGAAGAAATTTTACATATTTAGTGGATTAGGCGGGAAGTAAAACGAATTGAAGTAACAAAAGGAAGTGATTGCATTGAATGTATTGACGGCATAGTGGACAATATTTAGAACACCAGAGATAAGTAAATCCAAAATTGACTGAAGGGTTATCAGAAAATAGTCGAGGGTGTGAAGTTCCCTCTGTGAATACACTGCTGTGATGAAGTAGGCGTTAATAATCGTCGTTAGCATACACAAGGGCGCCTATAACGAATTATAAAACAAAAAATAATTTCGGGGAATTTGAATTTTCATGACAAGTTCGAAAAAAAACTAGTGTTCAAGAACTCAAGTTATAAAATTTCAATGAAATTTACTTTGGTTTAATTTAATATTATCAAGGATAACATACCAACTTATCTGAACAAAAAGTTTTGGCCCAATTTCGGAGAGAGTCATGGTATCTGCTTTACAATGAAACTCATCGATTGCTCACAAATATCTTCAAAAACTGTTTTCTTGTTGACACGTGTTATTGAATCATAAATGCTAAACAAAAACGGGGACATGAAATGCGTGCTGGCCATCCCGAAAAACATTATGCGTAGGCTGATACAGCGCTGATATGCTCTTGCAAGAACCTCCAAAAAGTTTTTGGCAGAAATGTGGGCATCATTAGTAAGTTTTAGGCGCACTACCCGTGTCGAATTTTTATGCCAAAAAATGTAAGATTAGGGGGTAATCGGGCGAATTTTTAGCCAAATCACCTCAAAACTCTTACATGGGGGATAATGGGGGTAATACGGGTAATTCGATGTAAAAGTGGGGTTAATGGGGGAGCGGTAATTTTGGGGGGTAAAATGGTGCAAGATTAGGGGGTAATTTTGGGGGTTGAAAGGATTTAAGAGTAGGGGGTAATGGGAGGTAAAATGAGGCAAGAGTGAAACAGGGTAATGAGGAGTAAAAGATGCAAGAGCCGTTTAGCCCCCAACACTTCCTACTTTTGCATCGTTTTAACCCCATTACCCCTACTCTTGCACCATTTTACCCCCCTTGGCAGCCTTACTCTTATATCGTGTTACCTCCATAGTCGCAGAGAGACCGCCTTGAACCCACAACCACTGTCCCCTGAGCCAGTTCTCCTTAGCCCTCAGACCACTGATGCTTGTCCAATACTGGCCATCCCGAGTATATGAAGTGAACATTTTACCCCCTCACTCTTACATCAATTAACCCCTCTAAAATTACCCTCTAACCTTAAATATTTTTGGGGTTAATTTTTGTGAAATCAGTTTGAAATCTTCCCCATAACCGCCTTATCTTAAATCTTCGTTACCCCCATATCTTAAATATAAAAATTTCCCCCTTACTCCCCACTACCCGCTTATGTTTTGCTTCCCTAAATTTATCCCCTAATCTTAATAGGGGTATTGGGGGGGTAATGGTGGGAATTTTTCGATATTATATCTTAAAATTAGCTCCCAAAGAGATGCTTATTGTGGTAATTGGGAGTAAGAGGGGATTGCTAGATTTTACAACACCAAAAATTACCCCATAAAAAATGTAAGAGTAGGGGTAATTTTAGGGCAAAACGTTGTAAGATGAGGGGGGTAATGAGGAGTAAGGGGGATTTGTTAAATTTTACCCCCAAAAATACCATCCAAAAAGATGTAGGATTAGTGTGTAATGTTAGGGGTAAAACCATGTAAGATAAGGGAGATAATGGGAAAAGGGGGAGTATTTAGACTACCCTCAAAAATTATACCCCAAAAAATATAAGATTAGGGCGTAATTTTGGAGGGGTAAAACGATGTAAGATTAGGGGTTATCGGAGTAAAATGATGTAAAAGTAGGGGGTAATGGGGGGGCTAAAATGATGTAAGAGTAGGGAGGTAATGGAAGTAACAACTCATTATCCCCTAATCGTGCGTCATTTTACCCTTATTACCCCTCTACACTTGCGTTGTTTTACCCCCAGTACCGACTATTCTTACATAATTTTACCCCCTAAAATTACACCCTAATCTTGCATCTTTTTGGGGGGTTGGGGCGTAAAGTCTAAAAATTCGCCCCATTACCCCCATTACCCCCTAATATTACATAGTTTTACCCCCATAGACTGATACTCACCTAATCTTACATCAGTTTGGGGGGTAATCAGGGGGTATTTTTAACACGGGTAGAAAAACAGTTATTATTTTGTGTAATGAATTAAACTGCAAGAGGATGATAGGTACACTCAGGTCTAGGTACAGACTTATGAAAAAAACAATACTCGACCAAAATGTACTATGAAAAGACCATACTGGACTAATTTGAACTAAGAAAAAATTTTAGCTGCATTTTAAGACATTCTTGGTTTTAGTTCGACTCAGATTTTGGCAAAAGACTTTAGCTGGACCCAAAATTTTACAAAATACTTTGTCTACTCCCAAAATTTGGGCTGGACTTAAGCTCGACACAATGCTTTCAAACAAAGTCGAATTAAAGAATTTTTATGGGTTTATCATTAGTCTTTTCATAAGTGTACATGGAATATTGCATATAACGTAGTCAGCATGTATGCTCCTTCGCCTTTTACGATTGAAAAGAACCACAAGTCCCTCAAAGACCTGCATTTTTTAAAGATAACTCATAATTTTGGAAGGGAAAACATTGAATAACGCCGAAATTTTGTCATGCCTAATGGGACTAGGACCAATACACTTTAGCTAGCTGATTTCATTGAATCAAGTAATGTAGTAATATACTCAAACTGCAATAACTCTTTATCTTAAGATTTTACAAAATTCTTAAGGCTTTTGGCTGTTTTCCAACTGATTCTTAAGTTGAACTGCTCTGGTGCAAAGCTATTTAGTTTGCCCCGGTTCTGAATCTGTATGTGCAGAAGCAACAGAGATGAACAAACAATCATAAAAAATGATAAGTAATCAAAATAACAATTAAAAAAAAACATTAAAAAACGAAAAAGTTGCTGCAGGTTAATCTACTGATTACGCAATGTTGACTTCCGCAGATTTAATTACTGTCAGAATATTTCTGTCGCCTGATGATTCTGTTTCTTTGTATCACAAAAGAATAATAAAAACAGAGAAGAAAAACTAAACAAAAACAATGATGCATATCACACATTAAGTCACAAACAACACACAAAAAACAAATAAAAATTAAACTCATTATCACAACAAAAAACTTATCACAAACAACAAACAAAAAATAATTAAAATCAAACTCATTACGGCTGGTTAATCTAATGATCAAGCGATTGATTTTAGCAGGTTATACAATTTTAAGTACTTGAAACCTTTTTGTTCCTCCTCCTCAACCTCTTCCTCCTCTTCTTCCTATTTCTTCTTTTTCTTCTTCTTCTTTTCTTCCTCTTCTTCTTCTTCTTCTTCTTCTTCTTCTTCTTCTTCTTCTTCTTCTTCTTTTCTTCCTCTTCTTCTTCTTTTTCTTCTTATTCTTCTCCTCCTCCTCCTCCTCCTGATGCTCATCCTATTCCTCATCATCTTTGTCCCCCTCCTCCTCCTCCTCCTCTACGATTGAAAAGCTTTTTACGATTGAAAAGAACCACAAGTCCCTCAAAGACCTGCATTTTTTAAAGATAACTCATAATTTTGGAAGGGAAAACATTGAATAACGCCGAAATTTTGTCATGCCTAATGGGACTAGGACCAATACACTTTAGCTAGCTGATTTCATTGAATCAAGTAATGTAGTAATATACTCAAACTGCAATAACTCTTTATCTTAAGATTTTACAAAATTCTTAAGGCTTTTGGCTGTTTTCCAACTGATTCTTAAGTTGAACTGCTCTGGTGCAAAGCTATTTAGTTTGCCCCGGTTCTGAATCTGTATGTGCAGAAGCAAAAAAAAATAAAAAAACTTTAATTTTGAAAAAAACGGAGTTATGAAATGACTAATTGTGGACTCATTAAAAGACCATAACTCGACTCTGTTGGTTATGAAATGACTAATGATGGACCCATGAAAAGACCTTAGCTGAATTTTCTTCGGTATGAAAAGACTTTAGCTCGACCCATGAAAAGATATTAGCTCGCCTTTTACTAGGAAGCTCGACCGTGTAATTATAGTCAATATTGCCCCCCCCCCCTACTAGACTTTTTAAGTCTCTTCATAAGTCGAGGCCTGGAATTGGGTAGAGTTGCATGGACACAAAAGGGAATATGTTTGCACGCGGATAAAAGATTACGAAGTCAGAGCAGGCCATTTCAAATTGAAATGTAAACAGTATATGATTCATGACCGTCTAACTTGAAAAAGCGACACGCTAGTACTTATTGAGTAGCATTTCAAAACCTCTGCGGACTCAAAACACTAGGAAATCTGCTCCACGCCTTTCAAAACGGCATACTATTTCATTGGTCTATAGAAAACCATTGCAACTCAGTTCTAGTATTTCTGGTTCTAAGGTTTTCACTCGCTTCAAATGAAATGAAGGATCAATCACTTTGCACTTCCTGTGAGCTGCTCTTTCTATCAAAATCTACAAATTTGTCAGTTCAAATGCCCTCTTCTCCAATTCGATCTGCATTTGGCAATCCTTAATTGAGTAGTGAATAGTCGCTGGCACCCCTCCCGAGGGATTTATGTTGGATCCTATGTCAATATATGGATCCTAGTTATGTTGTTGTCTAGAAAGACATTGTTCTTGCCATAACTAAATATCAGAGAAAATTTGTCGATGTCATCAAACATTGTAAACAATTTTTTATCTCTTGAAAACAAACCTTGACAGTTGGACGTTTTGTCATTACCTCATCTGCACATACTTTTCTCAGAACTTTGCAGCAGCCTACTAAAAACTTGGACAGCGCTGGCTATTGAAAAAATTTAAAAAACTGAAAATTACAGAAATTTTGATAATAAACGAACATGCTTATACTGCTCTCCAAAATGGAACTGCACAGTTTTCGAAGTCTGACAGAGAGCTAATAAAACAAGTGAAAACTTTAACGCAAAAAAAAGTGGTATAAACAACGAATAACAGACAAAAGTGAACTTGAAGCTGAGAAAGAAAAGGAGTCTAATAATGTGTGAATAAAAATGTTTAGAATCCAGGTATACAAAAGGTTTAGTTGCTTACAAGAACCTGCAAAACAAGCAACAACGCAATTATTTAAACAAAAAGTACTAAACTTTTGTTAAGCATATTATAAACCCGAAAAGTTTGCGAAAAATGTTTCTATGGCTCAAAGTGACCGCATCTGATAAAAAAGAAAACTAATCTCCTGAATGATTACCTTAAAAAAGAAAACTAGTGCCAGCGATTTGTAAAAGCTTTAAAACTAAATAGCGTTCAAAATTCCAATTATTCCGGTGAAAATTTCCTAACTAACCATTGGTACTTCAGTTAGCAATTTCAAATTGATGACATTTACAGAGTCCCAGTCCATCTGTAAACCTTTCTGAATAATATTATTGTCAAGATCCATTATATCAATGCCGAGGCGGTTTAATTTCTAGTTGATTTTACTGCTACCACAAAAAATATGGAAAACAAAGATAAATAAATAAAAATGAAAATCATAAATAATCAAACAAACAAGAATAAAAGAAAAATTAATCAAAACATATACGGCAGGTTAATCTACGAGATCACTCAGTATTGCTTTCAGCAGCCTTGCAGATTTAAATGCTGACGTAGCACGTTTTTCGTTTGATGATTATGTTTCTTCGTACAACAATAGCATAAAGAAGACAGAGATGAACAAACAATCATAAAAAATGATAAGTAATCAAAATAACAATTAAAAAAAAAACATTAAAAAACGAAAAAGTTGCTGCAGGTTAATCTACTGATTACGCAATGTTGACTTCCGCAGATTTAATTACTGTCAGAATATTTCTGTCGCCTGATGATTCTGTTTCTTTGTATCACAAAAGAATAATAAAAACAGAGAAGAAAAACTAAACAAAAACAATGATGCATATCACACATTAAGTCACAAACAACACACAAAAAACAAATAAAAATTAAACTCATTATCACAACAAAAAACTTATCACAAACAACAAACAAAAAATAATTAAAATCAAACTCATTACGGCTGGTTAATCTAATGATCAAGCGATTGATTTTAGCAGGTTATACAAATTTAAGTACTTGAAACCTTTTTGTTCCTCCTCCTCAACCTCTTCCTCCTCTTCTTCCTATTTCTTCTGTTTCTTCTTCTTCTTTTCTTCCTCTTCTTCTT